>NW_027531504.1:3660206-3699251 GCF_008692635.1 Crocuta crocuta
CAACGTAAGGAAATGTATGCCCAGCTTTGTTTTAAAAAAAGAATGTAAGATCCTACTGCATTCCTGCTATCTGAGAGGAATGTTTGACAACTTAATTTGTCTTTGCTTTTACATAAATGCTTCCCACCACATCTTTCCTGTTCCCCAAGACAGTAGTCATTTCTGAGGCTGGCAGAGGGACCACCCACAAATTTCCACTGTATTTAGATAGAATTGCATGTTTCTTAAAGATCTAAAAACACGGAGAAGCTTTTCCTTGGCACCTGAACGGTGTTCAGCATATGAGCAGATGTTCAAGGTTACAATGGGTACATGGTATGCTGAGTGCCAGATCCTTTGTGACAGAGGTGCTTTCCTGCTCTTTAATAAATCCATTGTGTGAATGGGATATGGAGAGACTTCTCAAGCAGTCAAAAGGGACCCGTTTTGCTCATGCTAAAGAATTCATACTGTAGCACATATCTCTGAATGTATGGTTTTATTTATACTGTCTGCAGGATCAATTCCTTAGAGATCCAGTTGTTGTATCAAACAGTATAGGCATTGTAACTTTTTTTTAATGTTTTTATTTTATTTCTAGGAGAGAGAGAGAGAGAGAGACAGCGTGAGCAGGGGAGGGTCAGAGAGAGAGGGAGTCACAGACTGAAACAGGCTCCAGGCTCTGAGCTGGCAGTCAGCACAGAGCCCGACGCGGGGCTCGAACCCACGAGATCATGACCTAAGGGAAAGTCGGACGCTTAACTACTAAGCCACCCGGGGGCCCCGGCATTGTAACTTTTGATAGAGATTGCCCAGTTCCTCTCCTTAGTGAGTGTGGCAATTTGCAATCTCATCAGAAATGTAAGAAAATGACTGTTCCGTCACATCCTTGTTAAAAGAGTATTTTATCAAACGTTACTGATTTTTACCAATCTGCGGGGTGAAAAATAATATCTAGTAGTAGTTTGAATTTACATTTCTTTTATTATGGGTAAGATAAACAGCTTTTCATATATTTATATTGCTATCCATATTTTCTGTCTAGTTAACTGTTCATATCTTTTGCCCATTTTTCTTTTGGGTTATTCATCTTTTTCTTACTGATGTGTCAATACTTTTCATATATTAGGAAAATTATCTTTTGTTTTATTATGAGTAGCAAAAGTTTTTCTCATATTTTTTTACTTCTTTTTTTTTTTTACGCAATTCCATACAAAGATTTTACATATTCTTATGTAGTTAGACTTACTAATCATCTGTGACTCTTGGAATTTTAAAAACTGTGCTTTAAAAAGGCCCTCCCTACTTGAAGATAATAAAAAGTAAAAAATAAAATACCTCCCTATCTTCTCTTCTATTTCTTTTAGGGTCTTATTTTTCACCTTTAAATCTTTGATCTTTTGGGGACCTATTTTTGTGGAAATTGTGAGATAAGTATCCTTTGTCTTTTAAATGATTTCCCCCCCTCCCCAGAAGTTTCTACTATTCTTTTTTTCTTATTAACTTAAGAATCAGTCATTTTAGTTCTAAAAGAAATCTTTTTGGTAGATTTTTGGGTTTGTGTAAATTTTTATATTAACTTGATGAGAATTAATATCTTTATGATAATTAAGACTTTCAAGAACATGGAATGCCTTTCCATAGCTTAAATCATTTTTGTGGGACTTATTTTTAAGTACTGTGTAAAACTGTTTTGTATAGTTCCCGCACATTTCTTGTTAAATTTATCCATAGGTATTTTACAGTTTTTGTGTTACTTTTGTAAATTTCCTTCCATGATTTCTTCTAATTGTTGTATGTGCATGAAGGCTATTGATTTCCATATATTCATTTTTTGGAGCATTACTCTATTGCATTCTCTTAGTTACAAGCACTGGTATCTCAACCTTTCTCAGTTGATTTTCTTGGATTTCCAGGCAATCATCTTACTTGCAAATCATGATATTTTACTTTTTCTTTTATAATTTTTCTTTCTTACTTCTGTTACCTAATTTCATTGTTGGAGGAGGTTACTGAGAGGACATGATTCCAGTTGACCTGTCAGCTGGACCCATACAGTCAGAAGCTCCTCACCACCCCCCCTTCCCCCTACCCACCTCCCAGCACTAGAAGCTGCCCTAAAGACACAGCCTTGCGATAGAACTGTGTTGAGATCAGCTGGTGGTATATGTGAATGAACCCAGGTAAGGCTATATAAACTTTTAAGATTAGGCAGACAGGTGCAGATCTACGCATCTTGTGGCCCCCCCTGAGACAAGCCTCGTATGTAAATTCCGTTGCATATTAAAACTGCCACCTACCAGTCAGGAGTGGGCTCCCTCTTTCTTTGATCTCTCCTTGACCTTCCTTTGTGTGGGCCAATTTGGAATTTCACCCAGGGAACTCCCAAGATTTGGAACCAACATTTGTTGACTAGCCAGGTGATCCAGGGTAATACGAAATATAAGAGACACAGGGGTATTTGTTTCAGACTTTAATGGAAATTTATTTCTTCATTAATTGTGATATTAACTTTTGGGTTGAGGTATATATTTATATATTTATCATATTAATGAAGCATCCATATTCTATCATATTTTTCTTTTGAAATTAAGAATAGATAGTACATTTTAACAAATGACTTTTTAGCACTCATGGAGATGATAATGTTTTTTCTTTGATCCTCTTAACTAAACAGAATTTTATGAATAGATCTCCTAATACTTAATCCTAGCATTCCCTGTAATTCCAGAGTAAATTCCACTTGATTATGTTATCTTATTCCTTCATTATGCTTCTGAGTTCTGTTTCCCAATGTGTTATAGCATTCTTACTTCAATATTGATGGAATGGGTTGGCCTTTTGTTTGAATTTAAAAATTATGTTATAGATGTTATGCAGCTTTTCAAACTCTTTTTTTTATATTCTGGAAGAATTGCCGTACTCTGCCTTGCCTAGTGTTCCTTGGCTTGGGCACCATTGGATTTTCAATTATGTGGCCTGGTATTTGGGGGCTATATGTGTTAAGCTGCTGAGTCACTTAGAATGAATCAGTCAGCTGAGTATTTTTCACATGTAACATTTTAAATCTAAAATACTAATGTCGTATCTTAGTCCCACCTTGCTCACCCCATCCCTGTCAGCCAAAGTAGACTGTATAGTGACAAATCACTGCCCTGAGGGTCCTGTTCAAATGACACCTTCTTCATGAAGATTTCCTGGTCCCTCCGACTTGGAGATCTGCTCTTTCTTTGACAATAACCTTATGTTTTTGTTTATAACTTTTTCTGACACTTCCCAGTTTTCTGATTTATATTATTCAACAGATTCATTAGACATTTGTAGGCATTAGACAAATGCTTTCATGATATTATATCACTTAATCCTTACCACACTCCTATGATTTAAATACCTTACAGATAAAAGGATGTTAACCTAGAGAGTCAATAATTCTTCTTTAGGTCACCCAGCTGGTAGGCTGCAAAGTAGAATCCAGCTCAGGTCTGTGTGAGTTAAAGCCACATACCCCTTCCAACAAATCATGTTGATAAAGCAGAAGATTATCTTTACAATTATTTTATATGTTTCCCTTTCCTCTATGAAATTCTGATTTCCTTCAGAATCTTGCCTGTATCTTATTTTTCTTGGAATCCCTCTTATTATCTTGCACATGGGAGGAAAAAAACAAAAGCTCATTGAATTGGTAGAACAGAGTGTGTATCTTGAATTTGGTTCCAATAAAATTTCAAAATGAATTATGGAGTTTTGCTCATGCATTTAATCTCTATCGTTCATCAATCCATACATTTATAAGTTCTGGCAAAAGACTCTTCTGAAGGATTTCTGGAGCCATGGAATATGTGGTTTGCTTTCATGGTTATTCAGCTGTGGAACATTCTGGTGGATGCTCTCTGGGGCCAGGTCACTGGGCAGAATTTCCAGTGTTAATTGGTTGTAGTTTATCTCAATGCTGGAAAACTGTGGAGTGCTGCTTGCTGTCACTTCTGGGCATCTGATGGCTTTCTGGGCAGGCCAGAGCTTCATCATAGTTTCACCTAGAAGTAACAACTTCGTTTTTTAAACCTCACAGGACTCTCTCTGTACCTCTTTTTTTATCACCTCTCACCTGGTAGTATGATGATTTATGTGCATGTCTTATCTCCTTTATTATGTGGGAGGCTCCTTAAAGTCTGGACTGTGTCAGATTCATTACTCACGGTGCTCATATGGTGCCTGGCACATAGTAGGTGCTCAATACATTTTAAAAAGTGATTAAAGTAGGTTCTAAATTCAGCAGATATTGCTCCCCCTATTTCCCTAGCACTATTTCAGCATTTTTTGCTGTTGCCCACTATTCATGTGGGTGATATGAGCTGAAATTGCTGAAAAAGGATGTAATTTCCCTTGTTAATATAATTACTACCATATATTATTGCAGCACTAAAGTCATAACATCCTCATTTTCGGTGGCCTATACACATCACCAAAATTATCTCTGGAGGATAAATTTATCATGTTTGTTTTCAGTCACAGAGTGAAATGCTGCCAAATTTGGTAAATGTATATGCTCAGCCTCTTTTGTGTGACAAGTGTGTAAATGCAGCCATCTTATGAAAAAATGTAAATCTCTTCTTTGTATCCAGACAATTTTTTAACTGTTTGGATTCCAAATTCAGGGCAGGGGGTGGGTAGTGAACATGCTTTTCTCTGTGGGTCTTTCATAGTTTGGGGAAATAATGAATGAGAAACTGAAGAATCTGGGAAAGGAACAGGGTAGGGAATATTTGACTCCTGCATTATGAGGGCAGCAGGCCCATCTGGGGAGGCTAATGACCTTCTCAGCTGAACTCAGGGTGGACAAGGATAGGTTTTTGAATTGTGAGTGTATCATCAAGCGCTAACAGACCTAAACAAAGTCTAATATGAATTTGTTTTTGCTTTTAGAGAAAGAGACTCTTGTTCTAGGAGTCTTGTCCCAGACCAGAATTTAAAGGGGATTTTACTTGAAGCAAGACTGAACTGTTGGTCTTTGTCATGCTTGTGGGGAGTATAGAAGTGGGGCATCTGTCTGGCATGCTGGGGCTGATGCTGGAAGGTCAGCCATGGGGGTGAAGGAGTGGCATCTGAGGATCACTTCGGCCTGTAACCAGGGCTAGCTAAAGACAGCACTAGGGACAGGGAAATGTTCCAGTGGTAATCAAGGCTTCATCTCAGGGAATCTAGGTTCTAGGAAGGTGGTGACTGAGAGCAGAGGCAAGCTCAGAGTCCAAGGCCTGATTATGGCTAGGATTTTTAGTAAAAAGCCAAGAAAGGGCTCTTATAGAAAGGGAGTTCCTATTAAAATGAAAGATTCCCTAAGTTGGATCCCATGCCACTTGGGTACTAGAACTTTTAATTGCTTTGCTTTTTACTGAGAAACATCCATTTCCTTGCTGTTTCAACTCCAAGGATCCATGGCCTAGGCCCTTTTTAGAAGTTCTTTGTTTACAGTGGCATTCAATTCTGCTGCTCATTAGAGGAAATTGGGAAGCATTAAAAAATAGATATCCAGGCTCCTAGCCCTGGACGTGTGTGTGTATATATATACCCACACAGTACACATATGCATATATGCATGCAAATATATACACACATGCATATATGTATATATAAATTACACACACATGCACAAGTATGTATCTATGTATGTATGGATGCGAGTATGTATTTATCCCCAGGAGATCTGAATGTACAGGCTGAGAACTAGATGGTGTGAGACGCAGGGAGTGGAGGCTTGAGTGACTCCTGCTGGCTAACAGTAGCATCACCAGAACAAAGCAGGAGCAGGGACAGTTTATAGCTTATAGCTACTATTTATAGCATCCTTACTCTGTGCCAAACACTTTTTTCATAAGCTCATCTGATTTTCACATGCTCTTACATGACATTTTATGACCTCTCATTTTAGATTTTTATTTTAATTTAACTAAAACTTTTTTTTAAAGTTTTAACTTAAATTCCAGTTAGGTAATATACAGTGTAATATTAGTTTCAGGTGTACAAGATAGTGATTCAACTCCTCCATACATCACCCTGTGCTCATTACAGCAAGTGCCCTCTTTAATCCTCATCACCTATTTTTTTAGACATTTTTATCTTATCTTATTTTTTTACTTTCTGTAACTTATTATTTTTTTAATAATTTACATCCAAGTTAGTTAGCACATGGTACACAATGATTTCAGGAGTAGATTCCTTAAGCCCCTTACCTATGTAGATCATCCCCTCCTCCCACATTCCCTCCAGCAACCCTCTGTTTGTTCTCTATATTTAAGAGTCTCTTATGGTTTTTAAAAAAAATGTTTTATTTATTTCTGAGAGAGAAGACAACGTGAGCGGGGGAGGGTCAGAGAGAGAGGGAGACACAGAATCTGAAAGAGGCTCCAGGCTCTGAGCTAGCTGTCAGCACAGAGCCTGACGCGAGGCTCGAAGCCACAAACCCTGAGACCTGAGCCGAAGTCGGACGCTTAACCAACTGCTACCCAGGCACACCTTTTTAATTTTTTTAATGTTTTATTTATTTTTGAGACAGACAGAGACAGACCATGACAGGGACGGTGCAGAGAGAGAGGGAGGGACACAGAATCTGAAGCAGACTCCAGGCTCTGAGCTGTCAGCACAGAGCCTGATGTGGGGCTCAAACCCATGAACTGTGAGATCATGGCCTGAGCCGAAGTTGGACGCTCAACTGACTGAGCCACCCAGGAGCCTCGAGTCTCTTATGTTTTGTACCCCTCTCTGTTTTTATATTATTTTTGCTTCCCTTCCCTTATGTTCACCTGTTTTGTTTCTTAAAGTCTTCATATGAGTGAAGTCATGATATTTGTCTTTCTCCGACTAATTTTGCTTAGCATAATAGCCTCCAGTTCCATCCACATAGTTGCAAATGGCAAGATTTCATTCCTTTTGATTGCTGAGTAATAATCCATTGTATATATATACCACATCTTCTTTACCCATTCATCCATTGGTGGACATTTGGACTCTTTCCATACTTTGGCTATTGTTGATGGTGTTTCTATAAACATTGGGGTGCATGTGTCCCTTCAAAACAGCATACATGTATCCCTTGGATAAATACCTAGTAGTGCAATTGCTGGGTCATAGGGTAGTTCTATTTTTAATTTTTTGAGGAACCTCCATGCTGTTTTCCAGAGTGGCTGCAGCAGTTTTCATGCCCACCAACAGTGCAAAAGAGATCCTCTTTCTCTGCATTCTTGCCAACATCTGTTGTTGCCTGAGTTGTTAATGTTAACCATTCTGACAGGTGTGAGGGGTATCTCAATGTGGTTTTGATTTGTATTTCCCTGATGAGTGATGTTGAGCATTTTTTCATGTGTTGGTTAGCCATCTGGATGTCTTCTTTGGAGAAGTGTCTATTCCTGTCTTTTGCCCATTTCTTTACTGGATTATTTGTTTTTTTGGGTGTTGAGCTTAATAAGTTCTTTATAGATTTTGGATACTAACCCTTTACCTGACATGTCATTTGTAAATATCTTCTCCCATTCCATCCATTGCCTTTTAGTTTTGCTGATTGTTTCCTTTTCTGTGCAAAAGCTTTTTATTTTGATGAGGTCCCAGTAGTTCATTTTTGCTTTGGTTTCACTTGCCTCCAGAGACGTGTTGAGTAAGAAGTTGCTGCGGCCAAGATCAAAGAGGTTTTTGCCTGCTTTCTCCTCAAGGATTTTGATGGCTTCCTGTCTTACATTTAGGTCTTTCATCCGTTTTGAGTTTATTTTTGTGTATGGTGTAAGGAAGTAGTTCAGGTTCATTTTTCTGCATTTTGCTGTCCTGTTTTCCCAGCACCATGTGCTGAAGAGACTGTCTTTATTCCATTGGGTACTCTTTCCCTCTTTGTTAAAGATTAGTCGGCCATGCATTTGTGGGTCCATTTCTGGGTTCTCTATTCTATTCCACTGATCTGAGTGTCTGTTTTTGTGCCGGTACCATACTGTCTTATTGATTACAGCTTTGTAACTCAGCTTGAAGTATGGGATTGTGATGCCTCCAGCTTTGGTTTTCTTTTTCAAGATTGTTTTGGTTATTTGGGAACTTTTCTGGTTCCATAAAAATTTTAAGATTATTTGTTCTAGCTCTGTGAAGAATGCTGGTGTTATTTTGATAGGTATTACATTGAATATGTAGATTGCTTTGGGTAGTATTGACATTTTAACAGTATTTATTCTTCCTATCTAGGATCATGGAATATTTTTCCATTTTTTTTGTGTGTGTGTGTCTTCAATTTCTTTCATGAGCTTTCTATAGTTTTCAGTGTATAGAGTTTTCACTATTTGGTTAGATTTATTCCTAGGTATTTTATGGTTTTTGGTGCTATTGTAAATGGGATTGATTCCTTGATTTCTCTTTCTCTTGCTTCATTATTGGTGTATAGGANTACTGGATTATTTGTTTTTTTGGGTGTTGAGCTTAATAAGTTCTTTATAGATTTTGGATACTAACCCTTTACCTGACATGTCATTTGTAAATATCTTCTCCCATTCCATCCATTGCCTTTTAGTTTTGCTGATTGTTTCCTTTTCTGTGCAAAAGCTTTTTATTTTGATGAGGTCCCAGTAGTTCATTTTTGCTTTGGTTTCACTTGCCTCCAGAGACGTGTTGAGTAAGAAGTTGCTGCGGCCAAGATCAAAGAGGTTTTTGCCTGCTTTCTCCTCAAGGATTTTGATGGCTTCCTGTCTTACATTTAGGTCTTTCATCCGTTTTGAGTTTATTTTTGTGTATGGTGTAAGGAAGTAGTTCAGGTTCATTTTTCTGCATTTTGCTGTCCTGTTTTCCCAGCACCATGTGCTGAAGAGACTGTCTTTATTCCATTGGGTACTCTTTCCCTCTTTGTTAAAGATTAGTCGGCCATGCATTTGTGGGTCCATTTCTGGGTTCTCTATTCTATTCCACTGATCTGAGTGTCTGTTTTTGTGCCGGTACCATACTGTCTTATTGATTACAGCTTTGTAACTCAGCTTGAAGTATGGGATTGTGATGCCTCCAGCTTTGGTTTTCTTTTTCAAGATTGTTTTGGTTATTTGGGAACTTTTCTGGTTCCATAAAAATTTTAAGATTATTTGTTCTAGCTCTGTGAAGAATGCTGGTGTTATTTTGATAGGTATTACATTGAATATGTAGATTGCTTTGGGTAGTATTGACATTTTAACAGTATTTATTCTTCCTATCTAGGATCATGGAATATTTTTCCATTTTTTTTGTGTGTGTGTGTCTTCAATTTCTTTCATGAGCTTTCTATAGTTTTCAGTGTATAGAGTTTTCACTATTTGGTTAGATTTATTCCTAGGTATTTTATGGTTTTTGGTGCTATTGTAAATGGGATTGATTCCTTGATTTCTCTTTCTCTTGCTTCATTATTGGTGTATAGGAATGCAACTGATTTCTGTGCATTGATTTTATATCCTGCAACTTTTCTGAGTTCATGGATCAGTGATAGAAGTTTTTTGGTGGAATCTTTTGAGTTTCCCACATAGAGTATCATGTCATCTGTAAAGAGTGAAAATTTGACTCCCTTCTGGCCAATTTCGATGACTTTATTTCTTTGTGTTATCTGATTGCTGAGGCTAAGACTTCCAATACTATGTTGAATANTATCTAGGATCATGGAATATTTTTCCATTTTTTTTGTGTGTGTGTGTCTTCAATTTCTTTCATGAGCTTTCTATAGTTTTCAGTGTATAGAGTTTTCACTATTTGGTTAGATTTATTCCTAGGTATTTTATGGTTTTTGGTGCTATTGTAAATGGGATTGATTCCTTGATTTCTCTTTCTCTTGCTTCATTATTGGTGTATAGGAATGCAACTGATTTCTGTGCATTGATTTTATATCCTGCAACTTTTCTGAGTTCATGGATCAGTGATAGAAGTTTTTTGGTGGAATCTTTTGAGTTTCCCACATAGAGTATCATGTCATCTGTAAAGAGTGAAAATTTGACTCCCTTCTGGCCAATTTCGATGACTTTATTTCTTTGTGTTATCTGATTGCTGAGGCTAAGACTTCCAATACTATGTTGAATAACAGTGGTGAGAGTGGACATCCCTGTAATGTTCCTGACCTTAGGAGGAAAGCTCTCAGTATTTTCCCACTGGGGATGATATTAGTGTTGGGTCTTTCATACATGGCTTTTGTGATCTTAAGGTATGATCCTTCTATCCCTTATTTCTTCAGGGTTTTTATCAAGAAAGGATGCTGTATTTTGTTAAATGCTTTCTCTGTATCTATTGTGAGGATCATGTGATTTTTGTCCTTTCTTTTATTGATGTGATGAATCACATTGATTGTTTTGTGAATATTGAACCAACCTTGCATCCCAGTTATAAATTCCACTTGGTCGTGGCGAATAAGTTTTTTTAATGTATTGTTGGATCCAGTTGGCTAGTATCTTATTGAGGATTTTTGCATCCATGTTCATCGGGGAAATTCGTCTGTAGTTCTCCTTTTTTGTGGGCTCTGTGTCTGGTTTTGGAATCAAGGTAATGCTGACTTCATAGAAAGAGATTGAAAGTTTTCCTTCCATTTCTATTTTTTGGAATAGCTTAAGAGACTAGGTGTTAACTCTTCTTTAAATATTTGGTAGAATTCCACTGGAAAGCCATCTGGCCTTGGACTCTTGTTTGTTGGGAGATTTTTGATTACTATTTCGATTTCTTTACTGGTTATGGGTCTTTTCAAATTTTCTATTTCTTCCTGTTTCCGTTTTGGTAGTTTATATGTTTCTAGGAATTTGTCCATTTCTTCCAGATTGTGCATTTTATAATTATAATTGCTCATAATATTCTCTTATTATTGTTTGTATTTCTGCTGTATTGATTGTGATCTCTCTGCTTTCATTCTTGATTTTATGTATTTGTGTCTTTTCCTTTTTCATTTTGATCAGTTTGGCTAGGGGTTTATCAATTTTGTTAATTATTTCAAAGAACCACTTCTGGGTCGTCTGGATGGTTCAGTTGTTTAAGTGTTCATCATTGGCTCAGGTCATGATCTCACAGTTCATGAGTTCAAGCCTTATGTTGGGCTCTGTGCTGACCGCTTGGAGCCTGAGACCTGCTTAAGATTCTGTATCTCCCTCTCTCTCTGCCCCTCCCCCACTAGTGTACGCTCTTTCTCGCTCTCTCTTTCCCTCTCAAAAATGAATAAACATTAAAAAAATGTTTTTAAAAAGGGACCAGCTTCTGGTTTCATTGATCTGTTCTACTGGGTTTGTTTGTTTGTTTGTTTGTTTATGTATTTATTTATTTATGTTTTGGTTTTGATAGCATTGATTTCTGCTCTAATCTTTATTATTTCCTGTCTTCTGCTGGTTTTGTGTCTTATTTGCTGTTCTTTTTCCAGCTCTTTGAGGTGTAAGGCTAGGTTGTGTATCCGAGACCTTTCTTCCTTCTTTAGGAAGGCCTGGATTGCTCTATACTCCCCTCTTATGACTGCCTTTGCTGCGTCCCAGAGGTTTTGGGCTGCGGTGTTATCATATTCATTGGCTTCTATGTACTTTTTAATTTCTTCTTTTTATTTCTTGATTAGCCCATTCATTCTTTAGTAGGATGGTCTTTAGTCTCCAAGTATTTGTTATCTTTCCACAGTTTTTCTTGTGGTTGATTTCGAGTTTCATAGCATTGTAGTCTGAAAATAGGCATGGTATGATCGCAATCTTTTTGTACTTATTGAGGGCCGATTTGTGTCCCAGTATGTGATCTATTCTAAAGAACGTTCCATGTGCACTAGAGAAGAATGTGTATTCCACTGCTTTAGGATGAAATGTTTTGAATATATCTGTTAAGTCCATCTGGTCCAGTGTGTCATTCAAAGCCATTGTTTCCTTGTTGATTTTCTGTTTAGATGATCTGTCCATTGGTGTAAGTGGGGAGTTGAAGTCCGCTACTATTATGTTATTATTATCAATGAGTTTCTTTATGTTTGTGATTAATTGATTTAATGTATTTGGGTACCTCCACATTTGTAGCATAAATGTTTATAATTGTTAGGTCTTCTAGGTGCCTGAACTCCTTGATTAAGAAATAATGCCCTCTTCATCTCTTGTTATAGTCTTTATTTTAAAGTGTAGATTGTGTGATATAAATATGGCTACTCTGGCATTCTTTTGGCGACCACTAGCATGATAGATGGTTCTCCATCCCCTTACTTTCAATATGAAGGTATCTTTAGGTCTAAAGTGGGTCTCTCATAAACAGCATATANTGGTTTAGTGGTCATGAACTCCTTTAATTTTTTGTTTGTCTGGAAACTTTTTATCTTTCCTTCTATTTTGGATGTCAGTCTTGATGAATAAAGAATTCTGGCTGCATATTTTTCCCATTCAGCACACTGAATATATCCTGCCACTCCTTTCTGGCCTGCCAAGTTTCTGTGGATAGGTCTGCTACAAATNCATTTATCCTTGCCTCTGTGGCATCCATTTGAGATTGCAGTTCAGTTATAACACTTTCTATTTCATCCTGACTAGCTTTTATCTCCGCAGAAAGGGATTCTAATCTGTTTTCAACTGCAGCTAGTATTCTTATTATCGTGATTCTAAATTCTGGTTCATACATCTTGCTTGTATCTATGTTGATTAAGTCCCTGGCTGTCATTTCATCCTGTTCTTTTCTTTTGGGGAAAACTCCTTCATTTTGTCATTTTGAAAGAAGAAAAGAAATTAATAAGNAATTAAAATTAATAAAATAAAACAACACAAAAAAATAAAGGATTCTAGATCCTAGGTGTGTTCTGGTCTGGTTGTTGAAAGGAACTTGATAGATTAGGGAAAAAAGGGAAAGATAAGAAAAGGAAAAAAAAAGGAAAATGTTTGAAAATTTGAAGAAATGAATACAATTAAATGTAATGAAATGATGGAAGTTAAAAAATGGAATTTAAAAATTTACAAAAAGGTAAAAAATTTAGTAGAAAAAATTAAAGAAAAATATGTTTAATAGAAATGGAAAATCAAAATAAATTTTTTCTCTTTCTGTATTCAAGAGAACGAAAAGAAAAGAAAAAGAATTGATTAGATGTACCAGCATATAGGCTGAAGTACAACTGAAATTACATTCATTTCCCTTAGAAGTTGAATTATGAAGCACTTTATAGTCTGTAAACTAAGAAGGTGGAGAGATGTGTGTTGTTCTTGAAGAGCAAGGTTGGCCCAGTTGGACAGGGCTTAGCGTAATGGCTCCATTCTCCACTAGATGGTGCTGCTTAGCTTACTGGNAAATATGGCTACTCTGGCATTCTTTTGGCGACCACTAGCATGATAGATGGGTCTCCATCCCCTTACTTTCAATATGAAGGTATCTTTAGGTCTAAAGTGGGTCTCTCATAAACAGCATATAGATGGATCTTGTTTTCTCATCCATTCTGTTACCCCATGTCTTTTGATTTAGGGGCATTTAGTTCATTGACGTTTACAGTGAGTACTGAAAGATATGAATTTATTGCCATTATGTTGCCTGTAGAGTTGAAGTTTCTGGTGGTATTCTCTGGTCCTTTCTAGACTTTGTTGCTTTTGGTCTTTTTTTTTTTTCTGTCTGTTATCCCCTCAAAGGGTCCCCTTAAGATTTCTTGCAGCAAACAGGCTGAAGTACAACTGAAATTACATTCATTTCCCTTAGAAGTTGAATTATGAAGCACTTTATAGTCTGTAAACTAAGAAGGTGGAGAGATGTGTGTTGTTCTTGAAGAGCAAGGTTGGCCCAGTTGGACAGGGCTTAGCGTAATGGCTCCATTCTCCACTAGATGGTGCTGCTTAGCTTACTGGGGTTGGATTGTTGTGGCGCCTACAGGAGTGTATGCCCGTGTTTGGGAGGGGTGAAACTAGTGTCACCCAACTATCCAGTCTCTAGAATCAGAACTCTGTGCTCTCCCCGACCAGCAATCGTGCACCTCTCCTTTGTCTCTGGCTTCCTTCCACTCCCTACTTTTACACCGTTTGTGACCAAGCTGTCAGGTTGCCAGGTGGCACCTCCCTCCTGAATTTTATATCAGATGTAGCTGTGTTTCCCAACCCCTCACTTCTAAGGGACTATAGCTTTGACCCTCTCAGATCTTGTGGGGGAGGGTCTCCTTGAGCAATGGCCGGGTGCTGGCCTGCCCCCAGGAACTTTTGGGAGACAGTGCTGCTGCTGATGCACAGAGACTGTAGCTGGTACCAGCTCACCCCAGAAAAAGTTTACTTGATTGTGCAGCAGCAGCAGCAGCATTTCAGGGATTATGGAAAATCACAACACACATCTGGTGCTAAGCTTCCCCCTTAATGTCCTTGTTCCGGCGCCAGTGAATGTCATTGTTCTCTGGGGTTCACTGGGACCTTGGCCAGTGGAGAGGCTACAGAGCCTCTACCAAATGTCCTCCAAGTAGGGGATCTGCCTCTCCCCGTGTGGCCTGAGGACCCTGAGGACCTCTGTCTCTGCTCCTGGGGATTCACCCTTCCCACCAGAGCGCTGCCAGGTATCAAGCTGTGGAGTTTCAGACTCTACATTCCCCTGTTTATAGAGTCTTAATGGAATTTAAACCCTCTCCTTTTTCGCTTTTTTTTCAGTGCCTTGTGTACTCTTTTTGCTCTAGCTGCTTTCGGGTGCAGGGGGTGGGGAGGGAGATGCTTCCGCCATCTCCGTCCTCTCTCTACAAGCAAAAATAGCTTCCTGCCCTCCACATTTTTCTCCCCAAGTTCACCTTTTCATGCCACATACCTGCTGAGTTCTGTGGTTCAGGTTGTGCAGATTGTAGTGTTAATCCTCAAATCAGTTTTCTAGGTGTGAAGGATAGTTTAGTATTGATATGGCTGTATTTGAGGAATGAGAGATACAAAAAAACTTTCCAGGCTATTCTGCCATCTTGGCCCCCTCCTGATTTTTATTTTAATTTTAAAGAGAGAGAGAGAGAGAGAGTACGCAAGTGGGAGAGAGAGGGAGAGAGAGAGAATCTTAAGCAGGTTCCATGCTCAGTGTGGAGATGGACATGGGGCATGATCCCATGACCCTGGGTCATGACCTGAGCTGAAATCAAAAATTGGATGCTCAACGGACTGAGCCATCCAGGTGTCCCATTAACTCTATTTTTCAATAAGGGCACTAAGATACAAGTTTCCACAATTGAACTGGATTTTGAACCCAGGCTAGGATAGGACCATTGCTTCTTATGTCAGTCTTACAGAGCTATTGTAAGATTTCAGCCTGAATTATGGGCGTTATAGCATTGAAATTAAGAATTTGGGCTCTGGGATTGAATTTAAATAAATTAAACTCCTGGCCTGCAATTTAGAGCTAGGTGATTAGAATGAATTAGTTAACTTCTCTGACCTTCAACTTTTACCCATAAAATGGGAATAGAATGGTTATAAGGTCTACATGAGATAATGCTTGTAAAGCTCTTAGAATACTTGCTAGCCCAGACTAAGCACCCAATTAGCGTTCCCTGTTAATATTAAACTGGCTCAGGGTAGCAAATGCAGATGTTAGGCCCAGAAACCCAGCTATAAGGAACTGGAAAAGGCATTTCAGAGAATGTCAGGGGATGCTGATATTGTCTTGTATGAATTTTCTATAGCAGTCTCAGTTGGTTAGAACAAGGAAAAAAACGAGGAAAATTACAAATAAAGTAAATTAGTGATTCTCTTAGGTGTGTACTTTCTTAATTTCTTTGGTTCTAAGAACCCTTCCTCATGGCTCCTCCATCCTCTGTGCCTAATGCTTGGGTCCAATATCAGATGATAATGAATTAGAAAGATACCTACCCGAGGGGTATTTAATCTTTGCTAAGAGACTCAATTAACCTTTAGGATCCAAAGGAATTAATCTTTCATAGTGTAATTTAAGACCCTGTGAGGGGTATTGGGGACATAATGTTGGGCGGGGCCTGTTTCTCTGGTCAGCCAAGAAATAATGCTGCCTTGGCTGCATGAGGGTTTGTCATCAGATAGTTGTCCAGGTGGCAGGGACCACCTCCAGTTTACCTCAGTATCCTCCAGAGTCTTGTGTATAGTCCTGGGGACACAGTAAGTTCTCAAAAATCTTTTGTTGAAGAGAATTTAAAGAATATATTTAGTTGTGAATCTTAACATTGTTTCTGTCTTGGTATTTATGAATGCTTAATAAACTTTCCTTGCAAAATTTTGAAAACTATTACCAAAGTAACTAATTACATTTTGTACACTTAAACATTTTTTTTTTTTACTCCAAATTTATTTGTTTGTCATTCAGCAAATGTATATTGTCTACTCTGTGCCTGTTGCTGGGGGAAACATTTTGGGTTGAGGATATTCTTTACAGGGTTGTTAGGCTCCTTTCTTCTTTCTTTCTTTCTTTCTTTCTTTCTTTCTTTCTTTCTTTCTTGTTTCTTTGTTTCTTTCCTTCTTTCTATTTATTAATTTATTTAAATGTGGTTTTTTTTGTTTTGTATATTGTCAGGTTGGTTTTCATATAACACCCAGTGCTCATTCCAACAAGTGCCCTCCTTCATGCCCATCACCTTTTTCTCCCCTCTCCCCCACCCCCATCAACCCTCAGTTTGTTCTCAGTATTTAAGAGTCTCTCAAGGGTTGCCTCCCTCCCTCTCTTTAACTATTTTTTTCCTCTACCCTTTCCCCATGGTCCTCTGTTAAGTTTCTCCTGTTTCACAAATTAGTGAAAACTTATGGTATCTGTCCTTCTCTGCCTGACTTATTTCACTTAGCATAACATCCTTGAGTTCCATCTGTGTTGCTACAAGTGACCAGATTTCATTCTTTCTCATTGCCATGTCAATAGACACTTGGGTTGTTGCTATGTTTTGACTGTTGTGAATAATGCTGCAAGAACATCACCATATAAGTGTCTGAGTCCCTGCTTTTAATTCTTTTGGGTGTATACCTTGGAGTGCCATTGCTGGGTCCTATGGTAACTCTGTGTTTAGCTTTTTGGAGGAACAGCCAAACTGTCTTCCTGGAGTTGTTCTTGAGATCTGTGAAGCAGGTGACAGGTGTGCAGAGGCGAGGGTGGGGTCTGACACTAGGAAATGGAGTGGAAAGGGAGGAAGATGGACCACAGGAACACAGCAGAAGCCCTAGTGATTGCTCAGCCATGCACAGAGTTGTTCCTGTTAATATGTTCTCAAGCATGGTCTGTGGACTGGGGTGGCTTTACCTGGGTGCTGGTTAGAACTGCAGTATCTTAGGGCCTGCTGCAGAAGCACCTGCTTGTGCCTCTCTAGCTTCCATGTGCGTGGACACATTTCCTGGGCGTCTTATGTGTGTATTCTGAGTGGAGTGGTCAGAGATACTGCATTTCCCACACAACCCCAGGTGATACTGGGCTTGCTGGTTCTAGACTACACCTTGAAGAAGGGAGTGTTGGGACCGTCTGCATAGTGGAATCACCTGGTAAACTTTTCAAGCATCCCAATGCCTCGGTGCCACCACGGAGGTTCTGACTTTTTTTTTTCTTTCATAGTTTACTGTCAAGTTGGATTCCATATAACATCCAGTGCTCATCCCAACAAGTGCCCTCCTCCATGCCCATCACCCCTCTTCCCCTCTCCCCCAAACCCATCAGCCTTCAGTTTGTTCTCAGTATTCAAGAGTTTCTCATGGTTTGCCTCTCTCCTTCTCCGCAACTATTTTTCCCCTTCTCCTCCCCCATGGTCCTCCATTAAATTTCTCCTAATCCTCGTATAAGTGGAAGCATATGGTATCTGTCTTTCTCTGTCTTATTTTGCTCAGCATAACACCCTCAAGTTCCATCCATGTTNGACAAATTGAAGCCAGAGTATGAAGGTAAGGATGGTGGATTAAGGAGGTGAATGAGCGCAAAGTTGGATAATATCACCCAAAGAACAGGACTGCTGGAGAAAGTTAAAGGGAGACTGAACAGTGATCAAGTTTGTGACCCTAGCTCTTCCTCTTCGCAGAGGGCAGAAGAGGGGAAGTTCTAGCCTGAGAATGGATATAACTAAAACTCTTTAATTATATCCTGACCATGAGCCTGGGCATCAAAGGTGGGGGAGATACTCTGAGAGCAAGCCTCTGAAGCACAAGGGGACCATGGTGCCCAGCTCTGCTGCCCTCCCAAAAACAGTGTGGACAGCTTTAGCAGCAACATGTCTCACTGGGATGTCAGTGACATGGACCATAAGGAAGGGAAGCAGCTGGTACCCAGTATGACTGTGGCTGCAGAAATGCCCAGATTTTTAGCCAGTCTAGGTCATATGAACTGGGCCATCTCAAAAATGTTTAGAGGAGAGATAAACCCAGTGAATGAGCTCACAGTTCATTCCAGNTGGAGGAATGACCTGGCATGGCTTCTTGGGGGAGTGGCCAAGTAGACCAATGTGGTGGCATTGCTGAGGACTTGGGAAGGAGAAATGGAAGGTAAGGTTAGGGGGACAAATTGAAGCCAGAGTATGAAGGTAAGGATGGTGGATTAAGGAGGTGAATGAGCGCAAAGTTGGATAATATCACCCAAAGAACGGGACTGCTGGAGAAAGTTAAAGGGAGACTGAACAGTGATCAAGTTTGTGACCCTAGCTCTTCCTCTTCGCAGAGGGCAGAAGAGGGGAAGTTCTAGCCTGAGAATGGATATAACTAAAACTCTTTAATTATATCCTGACCATGAGCCTGGGCATCAAAGGTGGGGGAGATACTCTGAGAGCAAGCCTCTGAAGCACAAGGGGACCATGGTGCCCAGCTCTGCTGCCCTCCCAAAAACAGTGTGGACAGCTTTAGCAGCAACATGTCTCACTGGGATGTCAGTGACATGGACCATAAGGAAGGGAAGCAGCTGGTACCCAGTATGACTGTGGCTGCAGAAATGCCCAGATTTTTAGCCAGTCTAGGTCATATGAACTGGGCCATCTCAAAAATGTTTAGAGGAGAGATAAACCCAGTGAATGAGCTCACAGTTCATTCCAGGTGTGCCAGCCCTGGGTCTACGGTGGGGATGTTCAATTCCAGACACCCTCTCAAATGAGAAGTTAGCATTCGTAATGTCATCCTTCTTTTGGTTCAGAATGATTCAGAAGTGGGTTCAGATGAGCCTTTCTTTTTGGCAGACAGTCAGTAGTAATCTCCTTTTCCCTTTTTAAAATGCCTGTAGAATAGGAACACTGTTATGGAAATTAGTTAGCAGCTGCTGTACACGAATGTTTAGAAAATTAATATTACTCACATTATGCAGTACGGAAGCAGAATTTTAATGAAGCACGGAAACTACAGGCACATTGACCCCTTCCCCTTATCAGAGAAATCTCAGGATGCACAACTTTCTTTGAGAAAACTCATTTCCACTAGGCTTCTATAGGCCTATTAGTGACAAAAATAGCACATTCACAACCCAAAGGAGCAAATACTTCAGAACATATTGTACTAAAATATGACAGTGTCAGCTAAACCATTATCTATACTTATTTCTTATTATTAATTCTTAACAATTAGCTGTTCTTTGTTGCATGGTAATGGGATTTGCCATACTATAAAAAATGCTTTGAAGTTGTTAAGTGTCAGACCTTGTTTGTACCAATTCTGTTTGAGATGATTGTTATTTGCTCTACAGACTGCTGGGGGTGTGGCCTGCATTGGGCAAGAATATGTGTGTATGTATGGGGCAGGAGTGAGAGTGGGGTACAGTGGGGAAGGAGGGAATGACAAGGATTCCATACAGAAAAGCCAGTCTTTGCAAAGCTGAACCTGGAACCACCTACCAAATTCGATGCAGATGCCCTCACACAGTTCTGCAATGTTAGTTTATGTGTGTGGAGATCCTGGGGAAAGCTGCAGAGTGAAGAAGGTGGAGAGTAGTCAGGGGTAGGAGAAGGTGGGATAAAAACAATCAAGTTTTCAGGTGGCATGATGGCATGATGAAAAGAACACACAGAACCTTGTCAAGGGCATTGGGGGAAATGTTCTGAAGGTATGAGATCTTTTGGTTTTAGATGAAGAGGAAGCTCAAGAAGGAGGAGAAAAGGTAAGCTTCCAAAGGTAGAGTGTCTATTTTGTGATTTATAACGTCAACCCTTGTAAAATGGTATTTGGTGGTATCAGGGCACACCTTGATTTTTCCTGCCAATGGAAAGCATGGTCAATGGTGCAGGGAGGTACAGGAATGGTGCGACAAAAAGAATAGCAAGAACAATGGACCAATGCTAGAAATTCCATGGAGAAAGGGGTGTACGTACTTTTTGTGGGGAAGTTTGTTTTAAGAAGTGTTAGGAATTCATTATTTAAATGCATCACCATCCATCCTGGGAAGAAAGTGTGTGTGTGTGTGTGCGTGTGTGTGTGTGTGTGTGTTTGTGTGTGTGTATGTGAGAGAGAGAGAGAGAGAGAAGGAGAGAGAGAGTGTAGAGGTTTGATCTGTGTTTGGGCATGGCTGAAGATGTGCAGATCTTGAACCTTACCACTACCACCACCTGTATTACTGAGTACTTATTGTGTATAGTCACTAGGCACTGATCCTGAGTCTGGTGCTGGTCAGAAGGGCCAAGTATATTTGTCATCTACGCATAGGACATTTTAAAGTCTGAAGTGGTGTGCTGGAGCCATCTTGTACTAACTTACAAGACTGTGCAACCTGATGTCAGGTTGGTAGCTTGAAATCAGCCATGGTAGGAGTATTTATACCACAGGAATTGTTAACTGTTGCAAACCAGGCTTCTTTCTTCTCTCCACCCCTGCCCACATTGCTGATTGGTAAACATTTACCAGCATATCATTGGGTCTCTGCCATTCAGATGAAGAGGAAATAGCAAAGGGAAACAACTTCCTTCAGAGAAGAGCAGAGCTACTTGCTAAATCTTTATCTGTTCTTCAACATTAATCTTTTGGCCAAGGGCAGCATGTGTTACTAGTGGAAAGAATATGAGCATTGACATTGAACAAACCTAGACTGGAATCCCCACTCAGCCAAACGCTTTGTGTTACTGTCTTAGCTGAACTACTCAACCTCTCTGAGGCTCAGTTTTCTCATCTATAAAATGGAGATATAGTATTCACCTTGCAACGGTGTTGTCAGATTTACAAACAATATATAATGACCAGATGTTAAATGTTTGCAAAGTACATTTACATGCATTAAAGAGATGGCTTGATAGGTGGCTGGAAGGACAGATGTGTGAAAGATCAAGTATAGTAAAATGGTAGAATTCAGGTAGTGAGTATATGGGTGTTCACTGTAAAATCTTTCAACTCTTCTATAATTTTCATGATAAAATGTAGATACTAAAGAAACCTATTATGTGGCAGTACTGACAATAATAACAACAGTAAACAATAATAATAGCAGAGATGACTCATCTCTCATCTTGTCCTTTCCTGACTCTGCTTCAATAGCCCTGCTGGTTCTGGAACATTCTAAGCCTGGTCCCCTCTGTACCTGTTTCCTCATGCCTAGGCTGAAGATTTTCCTCCGTGGCTTGCTCCTCACACCCCTCAGATCTTTGTTTACATTTTACCCTCTTGTTCAGCCCGTCACTGCCTACCTATTACATTGCACACCTCAACTGCTGGCATTCCCTCTTCTCTTTATGTTCCTCCATCATATACTGCTCATCATAACCAGCCTTACAGGACATTTTTATTTATTTTGTTTATTTCCCACCCCCCAAGAATGTAAACTCCATGAAGACAGAGATTTTTGTTTATTTCATCACTGCTGAATACCCAATGGTAAGAACAATGCTGGGAATGTAGTAGATGTGCAATAAATATTTGCTGAAGAAGGAATTAATAACAACAACAATAATAATAAAAATAAATAATAATAATAATTCGTTAGACCTACAGCTAAACCCCCAATAAAGGCAGCTAGCTGTCTTGATTTGGGTTTCCCCAGTAGAACAGGTTCTAATATAAGGATTCAATAGATTACTTGGGAGGTGACCCCAGGAAACACTGGTTATGGAGTGGGAATTAAGATAGGAAAGGGAAGACAGCTAATAAGTGATGCATTGTCAGGCAAGTTGTCCCTGGAGCTTCAGTGGCCAAACTAGGAACCATGTCCAATATGCACCCCGGGTTATTTTATGGAGTGAGGAAGTGGGATATTTATATACCAGTCCCCAGTAGTTGAGAGCTGTTCTCAGGGTACATATTTCCCGACATTCTTGCCTGTGTGCTTGGACAGAAGAGGCACGGGAGGCCAGAGAAACTTCTCAGGCAAAGGATGCAGATGCTAGCCTTTAGAAATCAGTCTGACACGGGGCGCCTGGGTGACTCAGTCGGTTGAACGTCTGACTTCGGCTCAGATCATGATCTCATGGTTTGTGTGTTCGAGCCTCACGTTGGGCTCTGTGCTGACAGCTAGCTCAGAGCCTGGAGCTTGTTTCAGATTCTGTGTCTCCCTCTCTCTCTGACTCTCCCCTGCTCATGCTATCTCTCCCTCTTTCAGAAATAAATAAAACATTAAAAAAATTAAAAAAAAAAAAAGAAATCAGTCTGACGTGTAGGAAGTGGTATGACGCAGAGGGATGTGGGCAGGGCACCCACAGAATTTGCTCTATTTCCCAGACAATGAAGTTTCCAAATCAGTACTGAGAACTGTGAGGTTAACATTAACATCACTGATCCTATAAAAATAATTAAAAAATCATTGAGAGTTTTTATCTATAAAATATTCTAATTTAATTTTACCACCTAGTCCTAGATAATTTACATTTTTTAAAAGTCTGAACCCATTTAGTTTATGGAAGAGAAGTTATTTCTTCACATATTATAGTAAATTTAAGATGGTCTATTCTTTTAGCAATGACCTAACTAAAATTAATCTCACTCATAAAACAGGAGCTTCCAGAACAAAATCATATTCACAGATCTGAAAGCAAATATGCTGACATTAAAAAAATTTCCAAAATACCAGAGTCTCACACTAGATTTAACTATCTCATAAAAAAAAACCCTCATGTTTCACTCATTGCTGTTTATGACTAAAGCTAATAAGTTGGGCAAGAGGGAGACATACAGTTCCTCACAGTGAAAATAAACAAACCAAAACACCATTCCCAGAAGCAAAATGTGATTTGGAACTTAATAATGAAGTCACAAAGCTTAAAGACTTATGACCTCATCCCTCATTTTACCCAGGGCCACACTTAATTTTTATGTATAGAAGTTAAAACACTGCTCAGTTTGGCGACATCCATCTAAATAGTTAGTTTTGTAGAAATCCAAAAAAGAGTGGGGCGAGAGGTTGGGTGGATAGGTAGTGTTTTAACTGGTTAGGCTGCATTAGGAGAAGCAATAAGGCAAAGTGGTTAAGATCTCCATTTAGAAGGCGGACAGACTTGCATTCAAACTTATCCCTCTCCCCCATTCATTCTGCTGCTTATTAGAATGTGACCTTGGTGACTTATGAACCTTCTGGTTGTCAGTTTTCTTCAGTTATGGAATGGGAATTATAATACCTCCCCTCCCCTTCCTGCCCTTCCTGTTTTACCTAAGCACTGATGGAAGGAATAAATGAGATAATATATATAAAGTACTTAATGTAGTGCTTATAAGGAGATAGTGCTCAGTAAATTACTTTTTTTATTATATCCATAATCTTATTATGTCAATCATACATTTGTTCAGCAAATATTTATTGGGCACTCGGGATACATCAGTGAGCAAAACAGAGATTCGTGCCAGACATGGTGTTTACATTCTATAGGCCAGGAGGGATATAGACAGTAAGAAACTGATACAGCAGATAAGTAAATTATGCAGTAGATCAGAACATAGTAGGTGCTATGAAAAAGATAAGGATAGCAATAAAAATGGGATTAGAAGTGCCAGGGAGATGGTACTTTGCAACTTTGTATACAGTGGTCAAAGAGGCCTTATTAAGAAGGCGACATTTGAACTAAGGTTTGAAGGGGTTGAGGGAGTAAGCATATGGGTATCTAAGGAAGAGTGTTCTAGGCAGAAGGAATAGCCAGTGCAAAGTCCCCGAGGTTCTGCATGATTGAGGAATAGAGAGAAAGTTAGGCTAAATAGAATGCAGGAAGATCAGAGGACAGGGATATGAAGACAGAGAGGTAAAGGTGGGGTGGAATGATTGAACATGTAAGGCCTTGTACGCCAATGCGAGGACTTTGGATTTTATGCTGAATAAAATAGTAAGTCACTAGAAGGTTTTAACATCAACCAGAGACTTGATCAGAATTACATTAGAAAAGATCACTTTGGCTGCTGTGTCCGTCACAGACTTTCTGGAGAAAAGGGTGGAAGTGGGAGGCATGTTAGGAGGTGGTTGCAATCATTCCGGTGAGAGATGGTGGTGTCTTGAATCAGGGTGGTAGCATGGGAGGTGGTGAAAAGTGGTTGGATTCTGGTCATAGTTTGAAAGGAGTCCAAAAAGATTTCCTGATAGGTCGGGTGTGGAGTGTTAACAGTATAGCATGGAGACATTACAAAGTCAGTCTGTTTGGCAGCTCATTATTTTTTAGGGGCTGCACCATACACCATGATGCAGGTTTACCAATTTATTTAAGCATTCTTCTTTTAATGGAAATTTAGGTTTTTAAACATAACTTCGTATATGGTTGATACTATGAACAGTGCTGTAATGAAGTCTTTTGTGCCCGTGGATAAACATGTTTATAGACTGGGATTCTAGAAGTAGAATTTTGAGCACAAAGGGAAAAGCATTTGAAGTCTTGATGGATTTGGCCAGTTGACACCTCCTTTGCGGATACCAATATACCTACACGCCAGAGGATATGGCAGCAAGCACGTCTCCCAGCTGACACAATGTGTATTATGGTTCTCTGAGTTTTTGACTCTACCTAATCTCTGTCATATGGTAAATTATAATAGGATTATCTCAAAAATTGCTACCAACAAAGTCGTCTGCTGCATCTGGGTCTTGTTACCAGATATTAAACATTAGTAAACTTTGGAGACAGTTCTAAAATGAAGCATTTAGGTATCATTTCTTTTAGAGAGAAGGCTGATGACATTCTAATGACAAAGCGGTGAAGTGTTACAACATTACGTAAAGGTCACCAAATGTGGGATTAAATTGTCACTAATCTATTTTTTATGCCAATGTGAAATTGATAATTCAAGGGAAGCAGGAATCTTTATCAGCTAATGTCACAGTGTTCAATAATTATTGTATTTATTATTTCTCCATCCAAAATTAAAATCCTGATTGGCGAGGAAGCACTTTATGAGTCTGGGGAGCTCTTCTGACATTTAATATAATCTTCCAATAAGTCAGATGGGTAGTTGTTTTGATGAAAGCTGTGGACAAAGTGCTATTAAACCAAATGCAAGGAAGACATTATTTTGTAAATAACTATGGTGATTAAAGCTTTGTTTCACATCATTAAAAATGTGTTACTTGATCCAGCATTGCCTCTCCCTAACACGGTTCAGCAGGAGATGCCTCAGTTTGAAGAAGCATAGAGAAAGGAAAGACACCCTTTTAGAGGAAAACCTAAATAGACCCAGAAATCTGCTAAACACATCAGAGGAGGCTGAGCTACAGGACCTTCTGCCTGCAGATCCTTTAGGGGTGCAATTGTGCCCTTAGCTACCACTGTGCTTTCAGAACTTTCTCATGGAATCTGCTGTACGGGCTGAAGATTTATGGAAATGTCATTCCAGCATCGCCTCTGTCTTTGGACTCTGTCTTATTGATCAAGTGAGAAGTTTAAAAACTCAGGGCAGTCTCACTTAGGCAACATTCGACTTGTGCCAAGCCTCCAGTCCCCCACAGTGTCAGCTTTATTGCTCATACAATTAGAGATGGCTGCCTGCGAGAGGCTCCCCACCGCTGCCACTCTTCCCAGTCCGTCCGCTTCCTCTTGCCCAGCACGCTGGCGCCTAGCTCATTTCAACTTTCATTAGCCTCTGTGGCTCCTGGGTGTGAAGGTGCAGCTTACCTAATCTTCACCATTCTGGAGTGCAAAATAAAACATCCCAGTGTTTGGGTCCCTGCTCTTACTGCTCAAGTGTTTAACTAGAGGCTAAAAAACTTGGGTTTTTTTGTTTTGTTTTATGTGCAGGTCAGTCCCATCAGGAGGGAATCATCAAAACCTCATATTCTCTGAGTTGATGTCTCTCTGTCTGAAAGGGGACAGGATATATTATATACATACATATCCCCTGACATACGTGGGGAAAACAAATGAAGAGATGTGCAGTAGCCTGTTTGAGGGTCAATCTGGACAGATCACTTGACTGCATGCATGACAGATCTGATTGTGAAGGCAGTGGGCAGTAACTGGTCTGAGCCAAGTTGTTGCGTTATTATGGAAGTCACCACTCTCCAATTGATTTAAGTCATTGCGTTAGTGACTGTTGTGGATGAGAGTCTCATATATCACATACTGGCTTTAGTGAAAACAAATTGGTTTACGTAATGATAAGTTCCAACTTCTTGTGTAAATGGCTTCAGAAGGGCACACAAGGTATTCAGGAATCTTTCTCCCCCACCTCCAGGTCACTTCCAGCAGGCAGTGCCTTCCTGTGTAAAGACAAAGTGGCTACTCAGTAATTCCCAGCTTATAGCCATCCTGGGCACAAAGTCTCTTCTGTAATTCCAGCTAGTGGTGGGTCTGCATTTCATCATTCAGGCTTCCACTGCATGCCCACAGATGACATGCTCACAGGGGCTGGGGAAAGATGGTGCCATTCTGATGGGCCAGACCTGAAATCCATACCCATTCTCTGAAACCACTGAAGGGTCGGTCCCACCCAGTGCACATGGTCTGTGAGAGGTGGCTTCCAAAAGAAAATTGGGCAGTGTTTCCAGAAACAGGGGGATGGACGCTGAGTAGGAAAAAAGTGGCAGATGTCCATTCCAGTGTGTAACTAAGTCAGGTCCTGGGCTCCTCAGAGCACCAGTAACCTGAGTAGCACCACAATGGATGCCTTCAGATCTAAAGATGATAACATAAAAGCAGTTCACATAGCACATTTTATAAGAAGGAGAACTGAGTTAATTAGTAGCAGGATAAAATAAAATAGGGTTTGGCACATAGTAAATGCACAATAAATGGCTGAGATTTGAGTGGTTTATCATCCTCTAGCTACTTCTTCATGTATGCATATTTTATCACATGCATTATATGTATGATAAAATTCTGTAAATTTTTAATACATGGTCTTACTCCAGAAACAAATTTCATAGTTGCAGTTTGGTGTACAAGAGTAGATAAGCTCATTAAATGGGAAATGCAAGGGATGGATTGGGTTCCTAATGGCTCTAAGGAAAGAATGCTCTTGAAGTTGAAGGCAGAGGCTAGAATTGAATGAGGGGTTATGGTCAAGGGCAAATAATTTTTTTCCCTTCAGAAACATGTCTGTTGTGCAAGAAATGGTCCTGGGGGGACAGAAAATAAAATACCACAGGAATGTAGACCCACCTGACTCTACATGGAAATCATTTGAGAGAGCAGGAGGAAGCAAGCTTTGTAAATTAATAAATGGGGAGCTGAGCCCTGAGACCTATTTTCCTTCAGTTCCCTGGTTAGCCTTTTACTTAATGGCAGCAGATGTTTCTGGTTGGACTTGAGTTTTGCAATGAATTCTCAAGACCAATAACTCCATGAAGCTTAGAGTAGGAACTCTGGGCAAGTGAGATAAACCTGGAACTGCTGTTTAGATTTTAAGAAATGGGTATTTTTGCATTTATTATTGGCAAGGTAGATTCCTAAAATCTTTATTGTCTTAAAATCTTCCATTTCTGTGTGTATCCAGGCAGGCAAAGGAGCATCTGAGGGCCCGAGGCTGGGGAGTTTGGGCAAGAGAACAGTTGGGAGATCCTTTTCTTACCTCATTTATTTATTCATGTCATCTTGATGAAGCAACTCATCTAAGCAAAGCCAGAAGCCAGGTGGCACAAGTGAGGCTCATAGGGCACAAAATTTAAGGAGGTACTTCCTCTTGGGTTGATGAAAGTGTGGAGTTGGTGCCCAAGAGCGGCCACTGCCTTAGGTTTTATGCTCCAGGACCCTCCTTTGTCCCATGCGTGTTCTGGTCCAGTTCTGCGTAAGATGTTGGAGATCCAAAGATAAGTGAGATGAATTTCTGATTCCAGTAAGTTCCTTCCCCGGAAAGTCCATGAAAGGTCATGTTTAGGCCTTGGAAGTATTAGGTCTGCCTGAAGCTCATGGGGAAGGTGGTGTAAATAAAGAGAACCTTGAAGTTCCTGGACTCTTGAAGCCTCTGGATTGGGACTAGAGTCCACAGAGGGAAGCATAGGCCTGGGGGCTTCTTTCAGATGCTTGCGTTGGAATTGTCCTGGCCAGTTTTTAAAGTAAAAAAATTAGGGGCACCTGGGTGGCTTAGTCAGTTAAGCATCCGACTTTTGCTTAGGTCATGATCTCGCGGTTCGTGGGTTCGAGCCCCGCATCGGGCTCTGTGCTGACTGCCAGCTCAGAGCCTGGGGCCCATTTCAGTCTGTGACTCCCTCTCTCTCTGACCCTCCCCTGCTCACGCTGTCTCTCTCTCTCTCCTAGAAATAAATTTAAAAAATTAAAAAAAAATAAAGTAAAAAAAATTAGATGTCATACTCTTATTGTTATTAGTAGTAGTATTAATATAGTCTGATAGGATAGACCATATCATAATAATGGTAATAATTAACATATAATAATAATAATACTGAAAATAAAGCTCATATTTGCTAAATGTATGATAAATGCATTATTCCATTTAATCCTCACGGCAACTTTTTGAGGTAGGTATTATTTTTATTTTATAGAAGAACAGATTGAAGCTCAGTGATGTCAAATCGCTTGTCTAAGGTCAGATAGTGCAAACTGCCAAGGTCAGGATCCAAACTCAGGCTTGTCCGCCATGCTGCCTCAAAGGGGAAATCTAAGCCAGTGGTGGTAGGAGGTATCATGGAAGACTCCTCCAAATTCCTAACCCTGAATGGATTTTAAAAGTTGCTCATTTAAAAAAAACTAGACTAAGGGCAAACAAAATTTCTTTAGAAAGATTTTCAACTTTCTGAGGAGGGCTAGAGAGGGAAAACACAGCCATCTGTGCTCTGAAACCCCTGTCTCCTTCCCACAGCCCACCCCTCACCCCTTTACCCGCCCCCACTGCTATGTAGCAGAGTTGACCTGGGAGAGAAAATAGAAAGACAGTGGAAATTGCTGTCACTTCCACACGGCCCTCAGGGAACAGGAGAACAGTTATTGCCACACTGGGTCAGCCAGACAGGCCCTGGATTTCTGTTCTTCTATGTTAATTAGAAAGCAGAATCTTAAGAGCCAATTTTGACTAAGAACTCTGAGTCCAATTTTCTCCTGGCCCTGACTGTGAACGGCCTGATCAATATTAAATCTAATTTACAATGATGGCCCCTGTGAAGCTGGCAAATGTTATGTCAACATACCGTAATGACTTCGGCTTCCTGAGCACACTTGTTAGCGTGGCCGCATCTGCTGCTACCACTCTCTTAACCGCTCGCACCTCTAATGCCACATCTGTGATAATGTCCCCCAAGTTCTCTTGCCTTCTTTCCATCAACAGAGGCCCCAGGCCTGTCAATCCTTGTTGTCTCATTTCTATGTGATGAACTCAAGAAAAGAAGGAGAACACAATTAATTTTCCTCCCACAACTGATGAACCAAAGAAAGAAATAATTGCTACTCAGTTTTAATAATGGCAAATTTTATGAAATTTCCATAAAGACAATTCGGAAAGGAGCACGGGGATCATTTCTCCACAGGGGGTCCAACTGGTTTGCATTGTTCATAATGTTTATGTTATTACAATTCCATGTTGTCTGCATTTGCATCCCCGTTGTCTCCAGGGCAAGTTCTTGCAACTCATTTGTGAGGCACTGAATAAAAGGGCTATGACAGGAGCGAGGCTCCCATTCCAGAGGTTTCTGGTTTTTCATCTTAGTGGAGACTGGGGTGACTGCTGGACAGAGGTGCTGAGGTGCTGGGATATTTCTGAAAGCCCGTAGGCAGATACTACTCATGTTGCCTTCCTGCCCAAAAAAAGTAATAGCTCTTCAGCTCTCACCTCTCAGGGTGCCTCAGACAATGCACGCCTACTGTCTGCTCCAGCCAGCAGGCCGCCCCCAGTCTCTAATATTTGCTATACTTCCTCCCACCACAGGGATTTGACATCTGCTCTTCCCTCTGCCTGCAAGATTGTTCCCACTCCACCTTCCTGAGGAGAGGCTTTCTCACCCTCCAAATATTAGCTGTCCCTGTATCTTTTCATCACGGCTCCTCTGCCAGGTCAAATTTGTCCTTTGTTGGTTCTTATTGCCAACACTCTTTTGTCTCGCTTGCAACTTGATATTTACTAGTGCAATTATGTGATTAATATCTTCCTCTTCATTCAAGTGTAAAATCCTTGAGGATAGGGGCCTCATCTGTCTTAGCTCACTCATTTACCCTTTTGGAAGAGTACCACCTGGAAGTTGAACAGGATGCCATTGTGGGGCATCATCTTATCTCTGCTGAAGGAGAGAATTACCATCTTTGCATTGAGTTTTGGTTTTGCTGTCATAACAAAGGAGAAGGTAATAGTGAACTTAAAACAGTGGTTTACTTCTGTCTGAGCTTAAGGTGACTGCACAGTGTCAGGGCTTTGGACCCTTTCTGTCCCTTACATTCATCCAATGCAGAAATCAATTATGCGCCTGCTATATTCTAGGCATCGTTCTAGGTATTGAAGAACCAGTAGTGAACACAAGAGAAGAAATGCCTCATAGAGTTGATATTCTAGTGGGATCGACAAGTACATGAGCATGATGAAAAGTAACATGCATAGCATGCTATATAGGGTTATAGGGAAAAATAAAGCAAGGGCAGGAGGAAGATTTAGGGGGGTTGGGGAGTGGATGCTGTTGAAATTCTAGACAAGGTGGTCAAAGAATCTCTCTCTGGAAAGGTATTTGAGTAAAGACCAAGAGAGTGAGGGAACAAGCCATAAGGAGAATATTCGGCAAGTACAAAGGCCCTGTGGTAAGAGAGTCTCTGGTTTGTTGGGAACTGCAAAGAGGGCAGTGTGGCTACAGGGGAGTGATCAGTGAAGAGCAGTGGGAGCTGAGGCCAGAGAGATTATGGAAGACTGGATCACGCAGGGCCTTGTAGGTCATTGTAGGGACTTTGGCTTGTTGCCCTGTTCTCCTCACTCAGACTTGTATCTTGTAGTCCAAGATGGTTGCATGAGCTCCTGGCATTCTAGCCAGTGGCAAGAGGAGAAGGAGAACAGAGCCCAAAGGAGGATATGACCTTTTCCTTTAATGAACAGGCTGGAAGTTGAACACCTCATTTCCCTTCACATTCCATTGGACAGAATTAGTCACATGGTCACACCAACTGTAAGGAAGGCTGGGAAGTAAACTTGTCTTATTCTCGGCCACCAAGGATCCAGATAAAGCTCAGGGAATCTAGTACTTATGGAAGAAGGGGTGAGGGATCTCTGAAGACAGCAACCACATCTGCCACAAACTCTTTCCTTGAAAATAGAAAATATGAAAATAGAAATCTGATTATCCCTTTAATAATGAAATCAGGGAATGCCTGGGTGGCTCAGTCGGTTAAGCCTCTGACTTGAGCCCTAGGTCATGATCTCGCGGTTAGTGGGTTCAAGCTCCGCGTTGGGTTCTGTGCCGTCAGCTAGCTCAGAGTCTGGAGCCTGCTTCTGATTCTGTTTCTCTCTCTCTCTGACCCTCCCCTGCTCATGCTATCTCTCTCTCTCTCTCTCAGAAATAAATAAAACATTAAAAAAATAATGAAATCAGCTTTCCATTAACTGAATATACAATGTAAATATTTTAACCACAAAAGTACTTTATTTTTGGTAACTGTGTCAAAAATTCTTTCTTGTCTTCTTTTGAAAGCTCTGTTTATGCCGTGATTGTATAGTGGTTAGTACTCTCAGTTGTGGAAGCTCTATTTATGACCCAGTGCACTAAACAAAAGGCTTGTTGGGCTGAACAGTTAACTAACGAGAAATACCCACATAGAATTAAGTTGAACTGTTTTTCTCCTCTATCACAAGTGACAATTTTCTATTTCATATTTCTTGTTACACAATATAAAAACATATGAATTCCACTGTTGAGCTGTTTTACTAAAGAATCTGTCTTTAGCCAGCTAAGGGTTTGTACAGACACCAAGTTTTGTAAAGCATGTCTGACTTTGATAATTATGGACATTCATAAAATAAAGCTAATATAGAAAATAGTTGTAGTTCATAAATTAAACTTATTGCCAATCACTGCAGAAATAAAAAAATCAGCAGTGAACTTACTAAATGTTAATTTTTTGGCCATCCAGAGAAAAGCTCCTTTGTTCTCTCATACTATACAAATTATAGTTTAATTTCTGGTGCTTGAGATAGAAACTCTCCTCATGATTTCTCTTCTACCGTTGTTAAAAGAATGCTTTTGACATCTCCAAACCAGACTAAAATTTGGAGTCATGCTATTCTTTGATAGTTAATGTTGAATGAAGGAATGAACCTTGAGAAGTTGCCTTGTTTCCTAATTGTTAGCATCTCAGGGCTGGAAAGAAGATTAAAGAACAGGCAGTCAGTTCTAAACCCTGTACAACATCTATCCTAGGTTGAACACCTTCAGTGATAGAGGGCATGTCCTTTTATAAGTTGTCTGGTTCATTTTCACATAGTCTTGATGAATTTTTATCAATATGGAAATATTTTTATTTCCATAATTCACTCTATGTTTTTTTCCAATACACCCAAGTTTTCCTCAGTGTGACCAATACAAGGTAAATTTAACTATTCTTTTCTATGACAGTTCTTCTCCTCAGAAAGGGGAGGGAGACCCAGAGTTGGCCCTTCTAAAGTCCTTCTTGTGTGCTTTCAGTGATCAGAGAACTTCAGAACAGAGAACTTCCTAGTTCAGACAACAGATCTACACCTTTAAGTCATTTCTCAAAATAAAACAGGGTAAGTTAGTGGCTGAAAATTTTGTCACCAACTTGCTCTCTGTCTTTGAGCAAGTCATCTAATAATAATAGTCAATAACTGCTACTGATTACAGAGTTCTTCACATGATAAACTGTGTTCAGATACTTATGTATATTTTCTTACTTAATCCTTATATAACAGTAATGGTAGTTACTACTATTATCCTCATTTTATGATAAAACTAAGTTCAGAGAAATTAAATACACTACCCAGGGTCCCTGTGACATTACATCTGTACTTTTTTCTGAGGGGGGTGGTTACAGACTGAGCCTCACAGGTACCCCTACGTCTGTACTTTTAACTGCTCTACTGAGCTCCCTCCCTCAACCTAGTCATGAAACAACCAAGGCTGCCCCAGGTAAGATGGTCATTGTGGGTCCTGAAAATCTGACAGACCTCCAAGAATGAAGCAAAGGATGGAAAAATGGTCACTAACAGGAAATAGAAGAAATCCTGAACCAAGGTCAGTGAGGGCTGTTGAGGCTAAGATGTAGGTAATAGTGAGTGCTCCAAAAGGCCAGTAGCTTGGGATGCCGTGAAGATCTGGCAATAGGCAAAAGACAGGAGTAAGACTTATGTTGTTAAGAGGACATAAGTGCTGAAGAGATTATAAGACCCTCTGCCATATCAATTCAAAATAAAATAAGAGAAATATTAAAAATAAGTGCAAAATTTCTCTTTTTTCTTCCTGTGCCTGAAAACACCTAGGTAGATACTTAGTAAAGGTGGTAGATACTAAGTAAAGGTGAGGTACATTTATTGACTTACAGGAAACCACAGAACAAGCAGGTGATGGTGGGAGAATGTTGCCAAAGAAAACAAGACAAGAGTTCAGTTACCATAATTGAATGTAAGTAAGAATGACTTGTATTTGCTGAGGTTTGGAGGAAGAATAGGAAGTGGACTGGCCACAGAGTCCAAAAGTAAGACTGAATTTACAGACTGGTTGAGGGTCTTTACCTAGGGGGCATGGAGAGCTTAAAAATCCTGGGAGACTTTGGGTGTTAATCCAGATGGTTCTGTAGTTAACCAGAGGAAGGACCTGATTTCAGTGATTTTAAGATGGGCACAGATTGTAAGACACCCATTGATTTAATAGCAGCATTTTAGAAAAGAAAGAAATATGACTATCAATATGTAGAATAGGATAGAGGATTTCTACTTGGGCATGAAGATTAATGATCCCAGATCATCTGAATAAAATCTGAACCAAATTTAGTCTTGACGTGTCAAGTTCAGAGGTCTTATAGAGCAAGACAGGCCCACACAATCCTGGGCTTTATTCAGAAGTGAGGTTATCTCCACAGTTCCACTTAGACAACTGGAGGGCATAATTACTTCAGGCTCATTGTTTTAGGTTGCTTCTGGTGACAGAACTGAGCTAATGCTTGGAGGGCCTCTGGGTTTTGATCCAGTGTAGTAATGTTTTTTAAAAAGCTTATAGGTTATTGAGTGGAAATTATGGGCATGGATTCTCCATTTCTGAAGTTTCCAGAAGGGAGAGGGAGAGAAAGTGACATGAAACAGGAGACCAGAATGAGAAAGTAGAGCTTTACCAAGAGGGCATGGCAGTTACCACCACTTCCATTTTATCTCAAACCAGAGATAAACATTCCAATCAAAATGGCAAGTATGTCAGTGGAAATACCACTCTGACACTATCCTGTTGCTAAGGTTACTTCAGAGATAGAAAAATTTCAAGCAGATTATTGGTATGTGGCCCTGAGGACCTTAAGCTAAAAACAGAAGACTTAACCATTAGGATAATATTGTATTACATTTTAATTTCACATGGTTTGGTTTTCTTAATATCAATAATATAAATTTCAATTATCTTAAAATTAGTGTCTGAGTGGGCAGAAAACACATCTCTTTGCAAGAAAATGTTGATGTAATAATTGTTAACATAAAGGGGAGTTTCAAGTTCTTCTGTGTAGCTAAAAGTTCCCTTCCTTTCAGTGACATAAATGCAAAGCTGATTTCCTTCTTTAATGAGAGAAATTGAAGCCCTAATTAAAATAGGGAAACTAAACTTGGGCTTGTGTCATGCTTGAGACTCTGGGCGTGTATAAGGGCTATCATGGATGGGGTCAGGCTGCTGTTTTACTGTAGAGGAGTCAGAGAGTTGCTTGGTGAAGTTGAGTGTTTTAGTCTATTTTTAGTGTTTTGATAAACATTCTCATCAAAAAGATCTCCACGTATCTGAGGCAAAGTTTACCTCAAAACTAGGCTACCAAGGTAAGACATGGGTTTATGGAGAAGGTACTTTGAGGTCTGGGTATTACAATCATCACAAAAGAACATGCAAGGCTTTCAGTCACAAACCAAAAACCTCCTGGAACCTTGAACTTTTTAATTAAGAGAGAAATAAAGGAGCAAAGGTTCCGAGGGAAGCAGAGAGAAAGAAGAGGGAATATATGCATGAGTTGAAAACAGTACAGATAAAGCGCAGATATTAGGTTTTCTTACTTTTAAGTTAGGAGCAAAATCTATAAAACCACAAAATCTCTCTCGTTCTTTTTGAAAGTGCAATCAGATGTCTGTTTTTGCTGATTAACATCACAAGCATCTTACATTTCACAAGGTCCCTAAAAGTCTTCCTTAATTCAAGGTAAGATGTGAAAGACACACAAGCTATTCTCGGCAGGGATTCAAAGAACCTGTGCACCCATTCAAAATACAATGAGCTTAGGCAGAACGCTGTGCTACAATATCAATTATCCTCACTGAATAGCATTTCTGCCCCCTTTTTGTGTGTCTTTTTGGAATAAGAATGTATGTTGCCCTTATTAAACCTACAGAATTACTTTTTCCCTGCTCCTTAGGAAATCTAGCAAATGCAGACAGTTTCAGCGACTTAACAAAAAAAATCTAATTTCCACTTGAGCAGCTCTGAGGTTAGGTCAGCAGAAAAAAAACTGCAGTAGCTTGTGTTGATGAATATTTTATAAGCTCTACCATCTAATAAAAGATGTATTTAAAAATGGGCAGGATGCTGGTTAAGAAAATGTCCTATTATTTAATTATCATGTAGATAAAAGTTGAGTTTTGAGTGTGATGAAAGAATGAGCCAGCCCACAGACAAGCTCAGTTCCAGGTCTTTAGACTCTTTTCCTTCTGTCTGCCATAGATCTTCCATCATGGCTCCAACTGCTGACTTGTATAATCAATGAGGCAACGGGGTGATTGCAGAGCTTAACCCATGTGGAGATTATTTAGTGGCCTCAATGGACAAGAGAAATCTTTAAAAAGCTTCTAATTAGCACACCCAGTCAATGAAATTGCAAACCTCATTATTTGAGTCAGGGCCAGAAAGGTACAGGCTAATATAACCCCCAAATGACATCTTGGCAGTATTTGGAGCTTCTTACCCACAGAGTTCAGAATTACACTCACCATGATCTATAATAATAATGATGATGATGATGGTGACAAGACCAACAACTCTAAAAATAGCAGCAACCATTTGTTGAGCACTTACTATGTGCCAGGCATGATGCTAAGTGCTTTACATGCATCATTTCTTCCAATCCTTAAAATAAAACTCCACGAGAAAGGTCCTATTATCATACTTATTTTATAGATGAGGAAAATGAGGTTTATGGATGCTTAACTAGCAAGTGATTGAGTTGACTACAAAGCCAGCAGGCAGGGATACCTACAAACCCACTCCTTGTATCTTTTATAGCAAAAACCATAGTTTTTTTTTAAATGTGTCTAATGGAAAAATGACAAATGCTTATGACAGAAATGCTTATAAAACTGATTTTTATATTGGCTGCATGCCTCTTAGGCCTTTAGGAGAAGATCTTCCTAGCCAGGAGAGTAAAGGAAGTGTGGTAAAGAAATAGCAGATTAAGAGTTAGACGTCCTGAGTTCTAGCACCAGCTCCATCCATTACAAGCTGTGTGACTCGTCAGATCCCATCATCTCTCACATTCTTGGTGGCTTATTCTTGAAAGTGATGATTGTAATATTTGCTCTCTCTCATTGCAGGGTTGTGCTGAGAAAACAATGTGATAATGTACCTGAAAGCTCTTGGAAAAGTTTCAAGTGTTATGTAAATGAAAGGTGGTAATTAAAAACCTCCAGAGAAGGGCAGCCTATCTCAGTCATCAATTATCATGTTTTCTTCCTTGTCAGAAAACCTGTATTTTTTCAGCTTCTTGGGGGGTATCGATAGCTCTGTGCAAAATTTTTGTTTGAGAAATGTGCAAAGAAAAGGATCATCCTGACAGCTCAGAACCTATTTGTGATAGGAAATAACCACACATAAATTGATGAAACCAAAGGCAGATGCATTCTCATGTGAAATTGTGAAAATTCAAACCTCCATTTATTGGTTTTTATACTTAGTTATAAGAAGATGGAATATTTAACTGTCATAACACACATAAAGCTCAAATCTTTAAATAAGAGAGCGGTATAGGAATTGACTTATCTAGAAAAATGGAAAAAGATTTTTGGGGAAAAACATGAAAAATGTGAATACCCAAAAGCTTAGTATGTTTCTAAGCTTTGGGAGCCTGGGTGTGGGGATACACCTGAGAAGTTTGAATCCATTTTTTGCACACATTATATTTTTTATAAAATTCAGTTATATTCCTGAATATAAAAAATATAAAATGAATTTCATTCATTCCTGAATGAAAGCCAAAACTGAATTAGGAAGAAGCATTACTTCCAAGGTGGTGTAATGGCATAGGGGAATGTCTCTGGCTTTAGCTTCAGGAAGACCTGGACAATAATTCTGACTTTGCTGCTTATAAGGTGCTAATTAGCCTCTCTGAGATTCTGATTCTGTACAGCTACTGCATGTAAACCACTCAGTGTCTTAGGCATTATGTTACTAGACAGACTAACAATATAACCTGAGTAATGAAGACCTAGCCAAAGTAATAGCCATGTCTAAGTGCCATGGAGGTTCTAAATTCTTCCTCATCTGACTTTCTTTCATCGTGGATAAATAGGGACATGTACTAATCTGAGCTTTATCTCCTCATGTTTTTTTTTCTTTCTTGAGTTTTCTTGCCAAAAGTGCTCATGGAAAGAAAATTGGAACTGATTGGGTTGTTGAGAAGTCGAAATCAGGTAAAGGCAAGACAAACCTGGATAATCAGGATTTGGCAGGGAAGGAAATCCAGATTTCACCATCTTAAATGTGTTGAGGCACACTGAATTACAGTCTGAAATGACCGGGAAGGTTATATCTGTCATAGATAGCATGGCACTGAAGTTAGAGTATTGTGCAAGTCCTTAATCGGTTACAAGGGAACTGTGTGTGCTGGGACAGTAGCAGGGAGTACAACCTTTGATTCACAGTGGTCCAAAATTTATCAAAAACTTGAGTTAAGAAATAATGTTTATGAGAATTGGTGGAAACTCTAAATACTACAACTTATCCTCAGGTTTAAGTTAGATCATTGGAGAGCCTTAACTTGTATCAGTTGGCATTCTCATGTGAAATTGTGAAAATTCATACCCCCACTTATTGGATTTTATACTTAGTAATAAGAAAATGAAATATTTAACTGTCATAACACACATAAAGCCCAAATCTTTAAATAAGAGAGTAGAGGAATTGAGTTATTATCTAGAAAAATGGAAAAAAGATTTTGGGGGAAAAACGTGAGAAAAATGTGAACATCAAAAAGCCTAGTATGTTTCCAAGCTCTGGGAGCCTGGGTATGGGGATACACCTGAGGAGTTTTTTGCACACATTATATTTTTGATTCAATTCAGTTATATTCCTGAATGAAAGCCAAAACTGAATGAAGCCCCTCATAATGTTTACTTTAAGTGATCTAGGGACAGCATCTTGCCATAGACCTTTACTGGGGGATGTTAAAAGACATGGCTCAGGAAGTGTATCACTACCTTTGTGGTAGGAGTCCCGTCCTTCCCAGAGGTCTGCCTGACTATATTCTTGGAATTCTTAACTATTTTTTCTATGTTATGAATAGAGAGATTTTTCTCTTTTGAGATTTTTCTAATAAGTATAATCATGCTATTTCCCTATACAATAAGACGAACTGTGGAACCAAATCTAGGTTTCTTTGCAAAGCCTTCATGTCCAGATTCTGGAAGTGGCCTCATGTTACTTACCTAGCCTCACCTCTTCCTTCTAGTTTCTTGAACCTCTGCTCTGGTAATACTGAATGTCCAGACAGTT
>NW_027531504.1:3699281-3741510 GCF_008692635.1 Crocuta crocuta
TTTTTTTGTTTTTTTAAATGTTTTATTTATTTCTGAGAGAGAGAGAGAGAGACAGCGTGAGCAGGGGAAGGTCAGAGAGAGAGGGAGACACAGAATCTGAAGCAGGTTCCAGGCTTTGAGCCTGATGCGGGACTCAAACCCACGAACCGTGAGATCATGACCTGAGCTGAAGTCAGACGTTTAACCGACTGAGCCACCCAGGTGCCCCCTGAATTAGTCATTCTTGAAGCCTCATCACAAAGGCTAATCCTCTGAAGATTTTGACTTCCCCAAGCTGACCGTAGGGCTTCTTTGCTTGCTTTAGTCCCAATTCAAGCAACACTTTTATGGTTTTATAATTGGTTTTCTTGTTTTGTTTCATTTTGTTGATTGGTCTCCCCTCTACTCGGTAAGCCTCTAGACGGCAGGACTGGTTTCCCTTCCACATCCATAACTCCAATGCCTGCCACAGTGCCCAGATCATTGCTACTGCCTCTTTTCTGTCTGTTGCGTGCAAGCTGCACTTTCCCCTCTTTATTTTTTCTCCTGGCCCTCATCTTAAAAATGGCTTGTTAATAATTTCTGTCAAGTACCAGGAAGAGCTGGAAAACCAGCTCTGACACATCCTAAACTCTTTTTCCACCCCCCAGAAGAGGATGCAGTCCTCTGATGGAAGTACTGGTCCAAAAACTCACCTCCGTTCTGATTTTGTGTGACATTTCCCATCATGTAGAACATGATTAGCTGTCTTTTCAAGTGCTTCTTTAGGCCAAGTCTATTAATGAGATTTTGTTTAGTCCAGTGTGAGTCAGAGCCAAACGTGTTTGCTCACAGATGCGCATTAAAGGAACAGGGTCTGACTGGTAAGTGGCAGCCCAATCTTTAGGGCTGAGGTAATTTTCCAAAGCTGATTTTCTTAGTGTTCAGCAAAGTGGAATGTAATTTTAATTTGCAAGGAGAACTTTGGCTTCCACGAAACATAACTATCAGCTTTTTCTCAAAGCATTTCTCCACAATGATGCCAGAGAGGTCAGAATGGAATAGTTAGAGATACAAACAAATTTAATAAAAAGGAGGCCCCAAACAAATTAAAAAGTATGTCCTGAAGTTTTATGTTACAAAAGGGGGAGCAAAAAAGTTCAGCAAGTGTACTTGTTTAATGATGTCCAAATACTCGTTTAGTACAAATGTTAAGAGCAAAACATCACAGGAATGTATATTTAAAGATATTACAAAGCTAATTTGAATAAAGTTTTAACTCACCAAGCAATCAAAGGCACCAAAGACATTTATTTCCTTGCAGAAGATACTTTATGTGGAAGATTCAAATTGGTAAAACTTTTTAATTGGTTCACTTCTACAGTGCAACATATAAAAAGTTTATAGAGGCAACAATTCATTAGATGCAGTAGCATCAGACCGGAGCACCAACTATTTATAATTCAGCCCACCATTCAGACATTCAGCCGTATCAGAATGAGATATGAAAGTTCACCAAGTGGGCAGATTTTCATTAACCATTCATTTCCTTTTGTAAAGTTGAGGGCCACACAAATAATTCTTTCACCTCGATCTTCCTATGTAAAATAATATGCATAAATAGGGGTAATATTTAGGTACTAGATGTAATAGAAAGATGATTGACTCCAATGCAAATAAGTGTATAATATTATAAAATCATAGATGATGTGATTCTCCATTCCCTGCTCTCTTTCTCTCCTTCCCCCAATCCTATGTTTTCTCTGAAATGTCAGAAGTAAGGCTCACAGGGATAAAAGATGACATATTGCTCTCATTTCTGATTCTTCCCTGGGACATTTATTTGTAAGCACACAGTTGGGAGGAATAGTTTAGGGATATTTAGCCATGTATACAAAGAGGTGAAAGGGTCATATCTCCTGCTGGTCTATGGAGATGAGGGCTTTACCGAAATTGCAAATGGTAACAGAACCCAGATACAGGGAGATGTTGTTTTGTGAGAGTAACCTTGGGAGCATGAGCTTGTTGGTTTTTCCTTTTTTTTTTTTTAATAGAGAGAAGAAGCAAAGTAAGTAGGATTAAAATATGAAAAAGTAGGCATTATTCAAAATCAACAGACATTTGCTAGAACTTAAGAGCTCTATTTTGTTTAATGAACATTAAGACTAGCTGATGATAGCTACTGTTATGTCTCTTTCACACTGTAGGAATGACAGTCTAGGGGTTGCAACAAAGATAACTGGTATAATCCGGTCTGGTGAGGCCACTGGCTCAAGAGGATTGGAACTTGCTTGAGGGATGGGGGGCAAGAGTAGATATCAGTGTTAAAGTTAATGGAAATCAGAATCAACATCTCCCTCAGATAACATGGATATCTGAAGCCCACAGACTTCATGGCATGATTGTTTTTCCTTTCAAGTGTGACAAGTTATTCTAGTGAGTTTAGATGAGGAGGTTAGATGAGAACTGATTTCTCTGCTGTACACCCTGCTCGGCAGATGGAGTATCTTAGAGAATTGCCTGACTCTGTCTAGCATACGATGTCATGAAATGTGGTATGTCCAACAAATATGCTAAGAAGTGATACAGTGGCACACTCAGAGTCCTGCTGATTCCTGTTCTAGTCTACTCATCGTCAGGGTGAGGGGGGGCATGGGCAGGACCCGCTCACTTTGCAAGGAGGTGCAGCAGTTTGGGGGTATTTTTGTACTTCATAATTAATAAAACTTATCATCATCATCATCATCACCACAATCAAAATAATTGGTGTTTATTGAGCACCTACTCTGTGCTGGGTTCTGTGCTGGGAATTTACATAAAATACCTCATCATAATACTGTACCCTTGAAACATCAGCATCAGAAACCTTGTTTGATAGAAAAATGAGCCTCAGAGATCTTGAGTAGTGGATCTAAGTCAGACTGTGAGTAAAGGGAAGCGGTGATTCAAACCCCTGCAAGTCTGCCATCATCCTGCTTCAGAGCAGGGTAACCTTTGCAGGCGGTCCCTATCCATATTCCCTTGCCTCTCTTGGAGATCACCAGCATAGAAGTTCTTTTACCACAGGTGGCTTCCTGCATCTCTCTGCCCTAGGGTGCTCTCTGGCCACTGAAGCACTTCAGGCTTCAAGTGCTAAGGAGTTAATGCCCTTGGGAGCCACCCTCAGTTCTCAGCCACTGAGGTTTAGAAAGATTAATATCCTATCTCTTGCCCTTCAGCAATTCTGAGGTGTTTTCTACAGAGACTCTCAGAGAGTCCCCTATGGGACAGAGTCCCAGTGCCCACAGAGTAATCCCTCATTAACTCACCTTTTACTGGTCTTCCTTCCTTCCTTTCCTTTCTTGCTCTCCTCATTTTCTCATGATTTTTTTCTGAGGTCACCTCCCAGATATTACCTATACCTGAGATCCAAGTTAAGAGAGCTATATGTCCCTCAGGAGGTCTTCTACCTGCTGGTTAATGACAGAATTATGCATTATTTAGAATGGAAAATTAAGACAGATGAGAAAAATTCATTGCATATGTCTAAAGACACTGGAAACTCTGAAACTTAGCTGTCACTTTTGTGCACAGACAGAACAGAGAGTTTTTAGAGCAGCACAGACGTTTCTCTCTTTTCAATGCAGTGGTTGTGGGGAAAAAGTACATTTTCCCAAGTGTTTACACATGTCTCTAAGCTAACAGATTTCAAAATAGTCCTTCAAGTTCACTAATAATGTGGGAGTAGCTTAGGAGTAATAAAATAAAGTTTAAACATGACCATGTACCACATAAATGCTCCCCTAAACCAACCAGACTGAATTAGAAATGATATAAAGAAAAATGAGCTTGCTGTATCTCATTAGGGGTGTACTGCTAGATTTGCATTTTTGTTTAATACTCAAATGCTACCACGTTATAGCTGACTCATGACTTCAACTTCCTTTAACAAATTAAAGTGAGATTGGGTAAACAGACATCTAGAACACCAGGCAAGCATTTACAAGAGTCTGAAAATGGTACAGGTGATCAACTAGGACTTACCTAGGGAGCAGTGTGCCTGTGAGTATCCAATTTCCTTCTGATACTTTGAATTTGTTATATTTATTAAACAGAGTAAATTCAAGTGATATTTCATTAGTTGGAATAAATGGGTATATCTGTTGGGAAGAAAAATCGGTTAAAAAAAAAAAAAAGAAAGACCACAGGTATATAGAAATGACACCAGGGAAAAAGGAAAAACTTCTGGAATTTCTAGTTTCCTTTCATTATCAGGAAGAGAATATTGCCAGCCTTCATCATCATATTCCAAATACAACTTATCCTCTACTGATGAAATAATAGCTCATTTACACCAAAGATCGTAACATGGTTTAGAATTATCCTTTCCCTTTCAATTTGCGTTCCTCTTCCAATATCCTCAGATTCACAGTTAGTTATAAAGGAGATTTATGGTTTTAAGACATCATCTTATTTTCTCCCTTTTTGCTAATGAGTTGTATAAAATAAGTATGATTTTCCTAATATTCATTTTGAGTATAAAAATATACAGTTTAGCAAGAAGCATCAAAGCACTATTAATGCTGCAATTTAGTGACAGAACACCTCTCAGTTTTCAAGTACCTCTTGCTATATTTCTTCATTTCAAAGGATTTATTGTATTATTTCCTTGGCTGTAATGGTTGGGTCCTAGCGTAATAGGCTTATTTTGATATTTTCTCCACAGTTTAAGTTATTTCAATAACAACTAACTCTACCTTTGAATGATGCTCAGCAAACAGAAAAACAGTGGGTGTTCCATTTTGCCTTTTCCTTCTCAGCACCTTCAAGGGATCATGTCATCACTGGCAAGTGTGAGCGGCATCTGAATATTGGCTTGAAGGAGAGTCCTTCCTCCCTCTGTTTGAGGGAAACTGTGGCTGCTGGGCCATCCACTCTAGTTTCAAACATTTTTTTTCAAACAACCCCTATCACAAGAGCCTGAACTTCTAAGCTGTAAATATAAATAATGACATAGGTCAGAAACTAGTTGTGGACAAATTAGCTCACCCCTCTGGCATGGACAATTAAGCAGAATCCAATGCATGAGGTGCTATGGTTCTAACTACCGGTTAAATCAGAATTTGGACTGTAAGTCTGTTAAGATTTTACTAGTGTGTGATAACAACCATAGGCAGAGAGATAATCAACTTTATTCAGCCATTTGTGACTGAAAAATAAATGTAGTGTATCCATGCTGGAATGTGTTTTCTGAGCTTACATGAGGACTGGGACAGAGAGATGTTAAACTGAAACATTAAAGATGGATTTTCCTACCATCTGGCTATATGGGCATCATGCTAATCCCCTAGGGAGTTTCGATGGTAGACGTGAACTGTGGATGTTTACCTCAAGAAGGTCAACTAAGTCTCTCAGTCCCTGTTGCAGTTGGCAGACCTCTAAGGAATATTTATATTTTTATGCATCCAAAATTTAGAGAAGTCACAATTTTACAGGCAAAAAATTAGGTATTTAAGGACTCCAAAAATAGATTGTGCCTGTGGAATTTCTTTTTATTTTTTTTAATTTTTTTAATGTTTTTATTTATTTCTAGGAGAGAGAGAGAGACAGCGTGAGCAGGGGAGGGTCAGAGAGAGAGGGAGTCACAGACTGAAACAGGCTCCAGGCTCTGAGCTGGCAGTCAGCACAGAGCCCGACGCGGGGCTCGAACCCACGAACCGCGAGATCATGACCTAAGCGAAAGTCGGACGCTTAACCGACTAAGCCACCCAGGCGCCCCTGGAATTTCTTTTTAATGTAAATATAATGTTAAGGCAATATGAAAAAATTTAACAAAGAAAGAATTTGAATACTGCTATACATGCTCTTTATCCATACTCAATTTATATTTTTAATTTAGTCATTAATTGGAAACAATAGTGTTCTCAGAACTGATGGTAATAACTTTGTCTGGCCTGGTGGTTCAGAAACATTCTTCAGAGGAACCAAGCATCACTGGGCTGTAGGAGGAGAGCTTCATCCAAAGAATTCACTCTTTATGGTCAGTGGAATTAGCCTCCTGACTGTTTTGCTCCTATCCTTGACTTTCCTATCTATTTTCAAAAGAGGAGCCAGAGTGATCCATCTTCTAAGGTCAGATCCGCTACTCTGCTACTCAGAACATCCAATGGCAGCTTATTTCATTCAGAGTGAAAGCAGTAGGTATGTGACCTGCCTTCCAACTTACTGCAGGGACAAGTTTACCAAATGTTTGGTAGATACATATCACATGATCTCTAGCTTTGCAAACTGAGTTGCTTTTTTCCTCTTCTATCCAAAACCCAACTGTAAATCAATAACATACATTTTAAGATTTTGATGATAGCATTCAACTTCTATATTTTATTAGTTAATTTGATACTAGTTGCTAGATGAGATCAATTTGAAATCTCCATGGCTTAAAAAAGTACAAGTTTACCTCTTGCTGCCACAATCTTTTGGGTCTGTTCCTGCTTGGGTAGCCTTTCGCATGGCCAATCAGTCTTCTTGACTCTTTGGGCTCCTCTCTCTTCTGGGTTCTTGAAGACTCTCCATTAGCCAGGTGTGAGAAAGGGGGTATGATGGAGCTACAAGATTTTCTGCCCATATTCCACAGGCCAAAACACAGTCACTTGGTCACACTTAACTACAAAGGATGCTGAGAAATGCAGTGTGTATCTAGAAAGAGGAGGAAATAGATTGGTCAATTAGCTAGTAGGCTCTGCCATATCTATCTGTCATTCTTACCCTTAGTTAGTAGACCATGTGGCCTATTACATTATTTCTTGTTTCTCAGTTGTTTAGGTATTGCTCCTAAATAGCAATCATAGTTGGACTTTGTGATATATTCTTGGCAGCAAAAGGGAAGGAGCAAGTCTCTGGAGTCAGGCACTCCTGAGTTTACATCATAATTAGGGCACTTAACTAACTGTGTACCTTAGGGTAAATTATTTAACCTCTCTGGTCATTAGCTTCTTCATCTGTCCAAACATGTGTAAAATACCCATATCATGAGTTGACTGAATAATAAATATCAGAGAGCCGAATAGCAGAAGTTAGGAGCACAGATCCTGACATCTGCCTGTTTGTGTTTGAATCCTGCCTGTATCCCTTAATTGCTAGATGATCTTGGATAAGCTTCAGTTTCCTCACCTGCAAAATATAAATCATGATGCTATCTACCCCCAAGAAGTCTGGGGAATTAAATGAATTAATTTATGTAAGACACTTGGAATGTTGGCCTCAAACATACAGTAAGTAGTACGTGACTGTTGGCTCTAATCTGAGTATCTGGTGCATCTTATAGACTTTTGATAAGTGGTATTCTCTGCAGGTTTTTGCTTGATATAGCTTATTATTTTCAGCATCTATCGAAGACTTGGAAAAAAAAACCCAAAGATCCCCCCAAAGTGCTCTTCAAGGGTAGGATTTGAGACATATTAGTGGGATGTCAAGGAGGTTTGTGTAGAGAGCCCTGCCAAATGACCACCTGCTCTGATTATTGCAATGTTGGTACTGGGTCCTGGAGGAAATTGCTCAAGAGAGAATATTTACCCAGGGCTCTTTGGAGTGATTTTTTTAAAAAATGTGTGATGTGAGGTTAAATAGCACAGAACTCATTATCAATTTGGGTGCACAATGGAGAGGGGAGGTTATTCAGGGTATCAGGCTCATCTAAGTAGAATATTACAGTCTGAAAAATTGTTTAAAGAGAAATATAATTGGAATAATGGGACAACATAATGGGAAATCAATGCTATTAATGTAACTGCTAATTACTGCATTAGAACATTTATCCAAACCCCTTCTCCTTAAAACTAAAAACATGAAATTAAGTCACCACAGCAGACAATTTGTGTAGTGGGACTCAAGGATCTTGGATTACTCTGAAAAATCTGCCCAGAACAATTTGTCATTGTACCAAACATCAAGCCGGATCTTCTCAGTTTCAAGGAGAGAATGTGCTTGGGAGGATTCATATTTTCACTCCGTTCATATTGGTCATTTTAGGTCTCCTGGGTTGTGAGCATTAAGAGTGCTCTAATGTTGTTTGAAATGGACTTTTTGTTTCCTACCCTTAGGAGTGTTAGCTTATTGAATGTGGGTCTTTTTGATAATATAATAAAAGCTAGGATTCTGACTGTTCTGAGTACCCTCTAAGAAGGTGGAATGAGGTAGAATGAAGAGCTTTATTGGGCCAATTTGGGGTTGTTTGGAGGTGGAATACACAGTGCAGCCTACCTGGTAGGGAGAGTGGTGGTCCCACAACAATCAAAGGGAATGTGACCACCCAGGTTCCTGGAGACTGGGGCTACGGGCCAGCTATCTCGATTTGAATAAGATTCTGTCTCTTTGATGTTAGTGTGGCTTTTGGTTGTAGACCAGAGAATTTCCCATTTAGGGGGATGGGAGCAGTCTAGAGGTGAGGTACAGAGCTAGACACCAGGAGTAGGAGCTAGACATTTCAGGTAAAAGGGAGGGACAAGACAGAGTTTGCCTTCTTTTTAATTGTAGGGAAATATACCTAACATAAAATTTGCCATTTTAATCATTTTAGGTGTATAATTCAGTGTGATTAATCACATTTACAGTGTTATACAACTATCACCACTATTTCCAAAGCTTTTCCATCACCCCAAAAGGAAACTATAACTCCCCAATTCTCTCCCCCTTCAGCCCTTGACTACCTCTAATCTTCTTTCTGTCTCTCTGAGTTTGCCTATTTTAGATATTTCATATAGGTGGAATCATACAACATTTGCCTTTTTTTGTGTCTGGGTTATTTCACACAGCATAATGTTTTCAAGTTTCATCCATATTATAGCATGTATCAGAATTTCTTCTTTTTTAACTTAGTTTTTCAGAGAGAGAGAGAGAGAGAGAAGGGGGGAGGGGCAGAGAGAGAGGGAGACACCAGAATCTGAAACAGGCTCCAGGCTTCAAGCTGTCAGCACAGAGCCTGACATGGGGCCTGAACCCAAGAACTGCGAGATCATGACCTGAACCAAAGTCGGATGCTCAACCAACTGAGCCACCCAAATGCCCTAGAATTTCTTTGCTAAAGAAATTAATAAGCTAAATAATACTCCATTGCATTTTGGGGGGGGTGTTAAATATCTATTTGCAGCAGATAATCTTATTTACATTGATACAGAATCATTTCACATTTGTAGATCAGACACTAGTAGATGCTTTATTTTAGTAAATTATCAAGGAAAATGAAAAGGATACTAGTCAGAAGTGTCCTCCATAGCCTGTCTTACCACAGCAGGAGGATCTGGGAACACGTGGAGCCCATTCAGCTGAGGCTGGGGGAACAGTGTTTTTCTCTAGCTGGACAGTGGGGAACTTCAGCTGGTTAGACTATGCTTTTCTTTTCTGAGCAAACATTTATACAGGAAAAGAGGATGGTTTCTAGCATTGAATAATTCAAACACACTTCTGAAAACAGTGTGAACAGTGTGATTGTGGAGAACCAAGCCCCTGGCAGGCAGGGTGGAGAAGGCTCCAGGTTAACAAGGCCCTTAGTCTGCTGCCTGTGGTGTGAGCCCCACTCACACATGTGTATATCTATATATCACACATGGATCTGTCAAGAGACACTTGCGTTGTTGCTACGTTTTGACTGTTGTGAATAATGCTGCAAGAATATCACCAGATAGGTGTCTGTGTCCCTGCTTTTAATTCTTTTGGGTGTATACCTTGGAGTGCCATTGCTGGGTCCTATGGTAATTCTGTGTTTAGCTTTTTGGAGGAACAGCCAAACTGTCTTCCTGGAGTTGTTCTTGAGATCTGTGAAGCAGGTGACAGGTGTGCAGAGGTGAGGGTGGGGTCTGACACTAGGAAATGGAGTGAAAGGGAGGAAGATGGACCACAGGAACACAGCAGAAGCCCTAGTGATTGCTCAGCCATGCACAGAGTTGTTCCTGTTAATATGTTCTCAAGCATGGTCTGTGGACTGGGGTGGCTTTACCTGGGTGCTGGTTAGAACTGCAGTATCTTAGGGCCTGCTGCAGAAGCACCTGCTTGTGCCTCTCTAGCTTCCATGTGCGTGGACACATTTCCTGGGCGTCTTATGTGTGTATTCTGAGTGGAGTGGTCAGAGATTCTGCATTTCCCACACAACCCCTGGTGATACTGGGCTTGCTGGTTCCTAGACTACACCTTGAAGAAGGGAGTGTTGGGACCGTCTGCATAGTGGAATCACCTGGTAAGCTTTTCAGGCATCCCAATGCCTGGGTGTCACCACAGAGGTTCTGATGTATTGGTTTGGGGTACCTGGCTTTCAGTACTTTGATAAAGTTGTCATGAGATTCTACCATGCAGTCAGGGTTGAAAACTTATACTCTGGGTTTGGACATTGTCTTATCTCTTGCAAGTGTGTCTTCCTGCCTTCCTTCTATTTTCTTTCCAACTCTTCCACTTAAAACTGAGTCAAATTCTCAATGGATTGATCTTTCTTTCATTTATCATTTACATTGCCTGCAGATTAATTTTTCTAAACCAGTGGCGGACAGACTGCTTTCTTGCAAAAACTTTTAGGGGCTCCCTCTTGCCCTCCATGAATCAAAAATACCTTGTACTTATCCTTTAAGTCCATCATCAGGATAGTTTCAATCTTCTTTTCTCCCCGTGTCTTCCTCTTGACTGAGCCCTATATACTAATTCCCATGAACATAAGTAGGTGTTCCTATCTCTATGATTTTGCTTGGGTTAACTCTCCATCTTTTGAATCTTTTCTATATATCTGTCATTTAAAGGCCACTCTATTTTTACTTACTTGTATGAAAATCTTCCCTAATCTATGCAGCTGATGGAAATCCTTTTTCCTCTAGCATTTTAATTTGTTTTCTTATAACATTAACTTTTTCCCCTTATATTTCTGGAATTTAAGTTCTTCTCTTACCCTCCTTGCTGGATTATAAACTCTTTGGGAACAGAGCCTCTATTTGTTCCTGTTCATATCCCCTGCTGGGCCTACTACAGTGCCTTGCACATAGTAGGCATCCCCAAACATTGGTTCAATTGTATTCAATTAACTAATTTGTCTCCATGTTATTAATCCTATTTTGACCTCTCTGCCATATATTGATATTTTAATGTCACTGCCTGACATTTAGTAAATCTTTAGGGATTTTATTTAAAAAACTGTTTTTCCAAAAGCTCCAAATGTTCTCTATAAACCCTCAGTACAGCTTCCTTGGTGTCTTCCAAAGTTTGCAATGTTTTAATTGCTCACTCTTTGTACTAGTTTGTTTGCATTTTGGCTTTCTTGTGTCCTGAGACAGTGTGGGATCTAGCAGGTCAGAGGTACATTCATTTCACTTTCAAAGACTCATTATATTCCTAAGATCTTTGGGGCACACTGGTAATGAGCCACAATTCTGGAAAGCCCATTCGGCTGATTTCTCTTCATGTTCAACTTCTGGGGTACTTAAGTGGGTGATGGGACTTGGAAGGTAATGACGTTTCCTGCAATTAAATTATGTCCATAACGTGTTGCTTGCAATCCTGTAGGAACAATTATAAGGAATCCCCTCTCATTTGGCACAATGAGATATGAATATTTTCTAACGGGCTAATTAGTGCAGTTATCATTTTTTTTTAGCCAAAAATGTCAATGTGTAGGATTTAATTAGTCTGCCCTAGGATTACAAGATAACTTCTTAGCTTAGTCAGTCTGTCAGCATTTTCAGGATTTGGAAGGATGCCAGGAACTATCACCTACACACTTACAGAAACTTTTAAGACTTCTAGAAAAATTACTATGAGGAGCAGGTAAAGTTTCCAGAAATAAAATCAAAATTATGTGGGTACAGGCATTGTGACCAAAGAAATATTTAGTTAGTGGAAAGTGTAAAAAACAGGCCTTGACATCCCATTTTTCTTGCTTCTACACTGCAGGACTTAGGTAGTTTAGAAGTTGCAGTCTCTGATTTAACTCCTTTGGTTTCTGGCAGTGGAACTTGATTCTACTTGGCTAGGCTACATGGGAATCAATTGGTAGGATATTGGGTAATGCACAGAATGAAGGAGACTTTGCAGAGCTCAGCCATGCAACATGGGGGAGTAGGGAAGTTTCTGGGATGTAGGTAGTAGGCACTAGTAGGGGGGTGGTCTCCTCAAGATTCTGCTCGTGGATTGAGTGTCTTGCAAATAGTTTCAAATCCTGTGATTTTCCAGGGAAAGAGAGTTGGATCCACTTGTCTTGGGTCATAGAATGGGTTCAATAATATCCTTTCAAAGTTCATGTCCATCTGGAACTTAGAATGTGTGACCTTATTTGGAATAATGCAGATGTAGCTTAGGTAGGGTAGAGCTGAGGCCATACTGGATTGAGGTGAGCTCTGCTTCTAACAAGAGTATTCTTATATGAGGCAGAAAAGGAGGAGACACAGACAAACAGAGAAGGAGGTGATGTGTAATGGAGGCAGATGTTGCAGTGATGTGTTTACAACTTCAGGAACACCAAGGATTTCCAGCAACCACCATAAGTTGGAAGGGAGGCATGAGATAGTTTCTCTTTCAGAGTCTCCAGAAAGAACCAACACTGCTGACAGCTTGGTTTCAGACTTAGGTCTGCCTAAACAATAAAAGAATAAGGTTTTCTGTCTTTTAGCCACCAAGTTTGTGGCAATTTGTTTCAGTACCTTTTAGGAAACTAGCACAGGTCTTATGTACTGTGGTAGGCACCTTGACTGACAACCTCCCTGTAACTGTATGCAATGGGCTAGAGAGATATCCCAAAAGGAAATCCAGTGGTGGTCCTCAAGGAAAAGAGCATGGATAAGTGGACAGAAACCATAGGAATGTCTATTAGGTACCATAAACCCAAATTTCTATTTTACCTGGGGAGGCTGGGGAACAAGGATGGGAAATGCACTATCACCTGACTCAAGTAAAATGTGAAGCTCACTCTCAGATTTTGCCAAGTTACAACTAGTAACTAGTCTTTTGGGGGAGAATTAGTGGTGTTGTGGATAACAAAAGATAAAGGCAATGCGTAGGACAAAGACCTTACTTATATGATCAGGGTATAATAGGATATGGGTCCAGAGGATAATCTCTGAAATAAATGAAAATTTACTACTGTATCAATTAAAAGGAACTCACAAAAATGATCTCACCTTATTCCTAGACCGGGACACTGTGATACATGTAAGTTGAGCATAGTCAACAGAATAAATTCCAGCATGTGTGCAGAGAAATCATAATGGGCTACATGAAAATTGTTGATCCTAAGAGATCCTAAGAGAAATCAAGAAATTAATCCCATTCACAATTGCACAAAAAACCCATAAAATACCTAGGAATAAACCTAACCAAAGATATAAGAGATCTGTATGATGAAAACTATAGAAAGCTTATGAAGGAAATTGAAGAAGACACAAAGAAATGGAAAAACATTCCATGCTCCTGGATCAGAAGATTAAATATTGTTAAAATGTCATTACTACCCAAAGCAATCTACACATTCAGTGCAATCCCAATCAAAATTGCATGAGCATTCTTCNGCTAGCTGGCTGCAGGGATTTGGGACTCTGTCAAAATTACTGAAGTAATTTGTATCAGGTCTTGGGGGCTATAAATGAATAGAGAGGATGCTTCTATTGACTGGCTTTAGGTTCTTTCTTCTAATCCACTCAGAGATGAACCAAAACCTGCAAGGGTCATGGGAAGGCCAATAGTGTGATGCTCTGTGCAGGAAAATTTTTGAGCATAGCTTCACACTAGTCATTTCAACTAATCATTCAACATTTATTTACAGCTGTGAAAATGTTGGAAGTAGAGGGCCACTGGTGGTAGCTCTGAAGTTTTTCTCTTCAATTACAATACCTGACACAATGTGCTTGCCACAATCTGCATGGGATGGCACCTGGGGTAAGAGCTAAGAGTATTGACTCTAGAATCTGACTGCCTGGCTTTCAATCTTGGCTTTTTATGTCCTGGTCTATGACTTTGGACAAGTTACTTAAGTTCTATATATCACAGTTACCTCATCTATAATATACATATAATAGTAGTAGTTAGTTTATAGAATTGTTTTGAAGTTTAAATAGGATAATCCATATGGCACCATTAACATGAGACCTAGCACATAGGGATCCTGTAAAAAATGTTGTCTATTATTAACCAAACAAAAGTCCTTCCCAGTAGAATCTCTTTCTTCCAACTTTATGTCTTGCTTTTCTGTTGGGGAATCATCTCTTGCCTGAGCTTGGCCCAAGTGGTTTGGGTGGATGATTCTTCTCCCTTACCCTCAAATCCAGAAATGGTTTATGATCTGGGTTTGACCAATCAGTCTATTCCATTTCCTCATGGCCACAGTGACTGTATCAAGGATGGGCTTGTGATCCAAGTAGGCCTGTGAAACCCTGTTCTGTCACTTTGGTAGAGTGTTGGGAAGGCAAAGAGGATGTCACTACAATGTACAATGTAAGCCTGAAGGTGCTAGGGGCCACCATGAGATAGGAGATGGAAAGAGAGGCTGAATCTTGAAGAAATCACTAGGTCCTGGCATCCTTGAAGCCAGACTTACCACTGGACTTTTCAAACATTGGCACCAATAAATACCCTTTTGATTAAGCCAGTTTGATTTAATTTTCAACACCTAAAACAAGGGTGAGCATATATCGTTTGTTTGGTACAGCCCTAATTTATACTTATTATCTCAACATAGTTATGAATAGTGCACTTTCACTCTCAGAAGTATTCTGATTGAGAGGATAAATTGTATGACCATCTTATTTAAACCCCCAAAAGTCCAGAGTAATAGAGCAACACTGGAGCAAAGATCCTCGTGGAGTCCCACATCCCAAGAGATTCTGAAATTACTCAGCACATACTGTGTTCTCATTTGGGAAGGTTCTGGAGGAGACACTCATCTGCATCTCTAATGAGGGTTTATGGCCCCTTCTAGATGGCCACTGCCACAGTGACCTCCTTATTCTAGCTCTAATCTTTAGGCGATAGCTGCTTAGCCCTACTTAGGACTCTTGTCCTGGTACTGACAAGCTGAACTTTTCTAGTTAAGCAATCAGCCTTCCTAGACAATATGTCTCTCTCCACCTTCTCTCCTTCCCACTTGACTACTCATACATGTGTTCACACTCACACACATGCACACACACAACATTGGATTGGGTAAAGACCACCAGCTCCCTTGTCTTATCCCATCAGCATGTTTGTTCATTCTCCAGTTGTGCTAAAGGGGAGGGTTTTGTGCTGGCAGTTTGGGTGGGCAGGCAAGTAAGATTACTGGGATCCTTTTAGGTAGTAGAAAACACATTGGTGAAGCTCTGACTTGCATTAAGTGATGTTGGTTTCTTTAAATCTCTTGAGTTTCCTTTGCTGAAGCATCCAGAGTGAGATATCAAAGGCAGAGCACTGGTCCTGAGCCAATTGTATAACCTCAGGCAAGTCACTTATTACCTCACTGAGTCTCCATTTGCTTCACTTTTAGATAGATGTAAAAGTGTCTCCTCTGCCTGTGGCACAGGGTTGTTTAATGTTGAAGCATGATGATACATTCCATTGTGGTTTATAAGTGGCTGCATCAATGCAGGAGAACTGAAAACGGTCACCATGCTGTGGCAGCTTTCCTCGAGTCTCACATGGGGTCATGTTTGTTATCACTAGGGTTCAAGAGATAAGTCGGCATGGTCCTATTGCACTGTCAGGCTTTACAAGTATGTAAGCATGTATATGTATATATGGAAAGGGAGAGTGGGAGACAGTAAGTTATTTATCTGAACAAAAGTTCTTATTTAGGCAACATGAGTTAATAATAATATCCATTGTAAATATTTATTGACTATTTCCTTTTTTTTTTTTTTTGGCCAGGCCTAGGGATATATACCTTATGTGCATTATATCATTTTATTTTAAAAATATTTTTAGTTATTTATTTTGAGAGAGAAAGAGAAAGTGCATGTGAGCAGGGGAAGGGCAGAGAGAGAGAGAGAGAGAGATGGAGAGAGAGAGAATCCCAAGCAGGCTCCACATTGTCAGTGCAGAGTGATGCAGGGCTTGAACTCACTAACTATGAGATCATGACCTGAGCCTAACCCACTAAACCACCCAGGGCCTCGTGCTTTATATCACTTTAATCCTCACAGTGATGTGAAAAAGTCTGTATCATTACAGACTTTATGCATTTTTCAAATGTAGAATTAAAGCAATAATTGGTAGAATCAGGTTTCAAACTGACTTCTGTTTGATCTCAAAGCTTTGGCTTCTAGAGGTGCTATTATTCTGTTCATTGTGTGCATTGGGGAGAACACTTAGCCTGAAGTCAGGAGCTCTGGCTTCCATTTCCCTATGTGCCCTTAATGAGCCAGGTAACCTTGGACAAATCAAGCTACCAAATGGGAATTTATTACTCTATCTGATAAATGAGGGGAGGATTAGATGACTCCTGAGGTCCCTTGAGTTTCAGTGATTTCATGATTCTAGCAATTTGGGTTTGGGATCAAGTTCAAGTTTTCTTTAATGTCAGAAGGTCTAAATCTTTCCTTTGGGGGAGATTCATTTTATCATAAACATCAGTCACTAAAGCCTCCAGCTGCAAATCAAGAATGAAGGAGAAGGAGTGGTTTGTAGGTACAATGAAGGAGAAGTTCCTTCTGCCAGATATTTAGAAAATGGTGAAATTTGCATTGAAAGTATATTATTAGTAGTAGAAAATAATGATTAATGCCATTTCATGTTCCTTTCACAAGTCATGGTAGATAATGAACAATGATAACACTGTGCATGATTGCTGATCCTTGTGACATTCAAAACACATTCAAAATTCCTCTTCCACATACAGGACTCAGTTAGGGTGCTATATTAAATTCAAACTTAGGGATCAGATTTAAAATTCAAATGCATATCCTTTTTGCATATCTATTTTGACACAGCATTACAAATTACTCACTGTAATATGAATTAAAGATGGACTTTTGCACAATGGGGGAAACATTAAAAATCCTATTTAAATTTAAATCCCCTTTTTCCTTTTTCAGATTTCCCCCCATATTTATCCCTCAGTATATCTGCTAATTATCAAAAGTATTGCTGTTTAAACAGTAATTTGTTCATTCACATTTTATTATTTTGTGATGGTAGCAACTGCCAAGAAGCAATGTTGATATCTTGAATCACAATTAGTTCATTGTGATGTTCTTAAATGAGAGAATTTTAAGAGCGCTTTGTCCTTTCTACATTTTAGCATTTACCTAATGTACATAGAGTAGAAAGAACTGATGTCAAAAAGGACAGAGTGGCAAATGTGCTTTTAAGTATATTATAATAGAGCCAGCGAAATGTGCAAAATGACAAATTAAATTTAATGTTCAGGTGCATTGCCAATTTGTTTGTGGGGTAAAAAGCAGCACCCTTTGCTACCCTGATAAGAATTAATCAGATTTTAATTACTCGATGTGCAACCTGGACTGTTTAGCACATTTATGCCGAGTAATCACTGGGGCAACTCAAGCCAAATGGCTGAAAATTTCCATCTTTTAAATGATGGGTTTGGTTCTCTGTTAATCATTTTTGGACCTTCGAATTCTTGGTTTTTTGCAACTTCATTTCTTCTATGATACTAATAATTTCCTTTGAGTTTTTCTTTTTTAACAGAGGGGAACAATTTGCTATTTTGTATAAATGGAAGTGATGCCCGTCTCAGTGTTCAGGCCCTAAACTTGTATTTCTAGTTTTGTGGAAATATCCTCTTTGCTTTCATCTACCAGGGAAACTCCTGGAGGTTAGGGGTGCAGTTTGTTACCACAGAAATGGAGACTGACATTTTGGCCTCATTAACGTGGTGCTATAACAAAGCGAGTAAACCTCAAACCTAATTTAGCAAAACAACCAAGCCCATAAAAAAGGGCAGGACAAGGTAATCAGAGGTGCATTCAATAAACTTTTATTATTGAACTTAAAAATCTTTCTTAAAATTGCCAGAAACTTCCCAGCTTTGTGCTGGTACTTAGAAATTGCCACTCACAAATGTTAGCAAAGTTACCTTGTCAGGCTCAGTGCATACAATGAAATCCAGAATTGCATTCATTTTTGTGCTTCTTCAATTCCTGGAGGTCCTTGTTCAGCCTTCAATAATATCAACCCTGGACTAATCAATGAGAAATTGCAGAGAATATGAATCCTGTGAAATCAATAATCCGTATAATAATTACACAAGCATATTAGAGAAGGATGGTAGTGCATAGCCAAGCAAATCCCAGGGAGCATGCTCTTGAAATCTTTTAAAACTCAGCCCGATATGATGAAGTTTGGCTTACCTTCCTCTGCTTTAGGATGATCCTAGAGTTTAACAGAAAGAATATTGCAAGGTTTTCCTCTAATTTATGCAAGTTAAAAATTAACACATACAAAGGCCCAGTTGTTAGTGAGTAGAAATGTTTAAATGCATTTTAAAAGAAAAGAGACATGATGGTTCCAGATACAGGTTCCTGTCATAGGTCTGAAATACCAAGTCTACTCTCTCCCCTGACACAGTTCACACAGGGCATCCCAGTAACTGCTCATGGCTGCATTTTTGTGGTCTGCCCAAGACTCCTCCTTCTACCAGCTTGGTTACTAATCTCATTGCTTTCCTCACCCCAACGCCATGCGGGCGTAATGAAAGAAGTGAATCAGAACCACAAGGCTGGAGTTCTGGTTATGACCATGTGGAAAGACCTACCAATCCCTCTGAGCTTCAGCTCCCTCATCTGTGAAATGGACTTTACAAGATCGCTGAGTGTATAAGGTGAAATGCTGGTAAAAGTGCTTTCTTTCTTTTATTTTAGAAAGAGAGAGAGAAAGCACAGTGGAAAGGGTGGGGGAAGGAGGAGAGAGGAGGAGAGAGAAGGAGAGAGAGAGAGAAAGAATCTTAAACAGGCTCTATGCTCAGTTCAGAGCCCAATGTGGGGCTTGATCCCACAACCTTGTGATCATGACCTGAGCCCAAATCAAGAGTCAGATGTATAACTGACTGAGCCACCTCGGCACCCTGGTAAAAGAACTTTCCAAATTTTTTACCTCTGTAGTCCCTGCATGGTTTTCTGACCTGGAATAACTTCATCTCTGAGTAGAGGAGTCACAGAGAAGGCCTGTGATGGTTAATTATTGTTTTAAAATTTTTTTTATTTCTGAGAGAGAGACAGCATGATCAGGGGAGGGTCAGAGAGAGAGGGAGACATAGAATTTGAAACAGGCTCCAGGCTCTGAGTTAGCTGTCAGCACAGAGCCTGATGCGGGGCTTGAACCCATGAACCGTGAGATCATGACCTGAGCTGAAGTCGGACGCTTAACCGAATGAGCCACCCAGGTGCCCCTGTGATATTTAATTTTATGTGTCAATTGGACTGGGCAAAAGGATACTCAGAGAGCAGGTAAAATATAATTTTGGGGGCCAAGAGTACAAAAAATGCTTTTCTTGTGAGCCTCACTTTTTCTATGTGGATTCTTCTTTCTATTACCTACCCCTACCAATTTCAGTCACTTTAGCCCTCTGGAACTCCACTCATTGCTTCCTTAGCTCAGTGAGATTGCCAATCTCCATTTGTCCTCACTTCCTGTGTTTCCCTCCTCTCAGTGAAAACAGCCCTGTACCATTTGCTGTTCAAAGTCTTAAAAGAGCTGGGGTGACTGGGTGGCTCAGATGGTTAAGTATCCAACTTCAGCTCAGGTCATGTTCTCGTGGTCAGTGAGTTTGAGACCTGCATTAGGCTCTGTGCTGACAGCTCAGAGCCTGGAGCTTGCTTTGAATTCTGTGTCTCTCTTTCTCTGCCCCTCCCCACTGGTGTTCTGTCCTCTAAAAAAACAAATAAACATCAAAAAAAGTTCTTAAAAACAATTGCTTTATGTACTTTGTCCAGTGTTAGAATTATCTTTAGCAGGAAGCAAATCTGTAATAGTTATTCTGTAATAACTGGAAGCAAAAGTATTTATCTAGATTATTTTGCTCTAAATTGTACATGAATTATTTATTCCTGACAGTTTTAATACATTGAGACTTTGTCTAATATCACTGCTAGAACCTACCCAACCAAAAAATGAATTTGATTTGAAAAATAAATGTTCAGAACAATGAAAGATGCTGATTTCATATTGTAAGTTTCAACACTGTAGAATGAGAGTGCTCTAATTTAAGAACAAAGAGAAGATAATCAGACAGCATTTCTACTCAACAGGATTTCCAGGCATAGTTATGAAATCAACCAACACCTCTAAGGTTTTAACTTAAAATCACTAAATTTAAGCTATGACTTCACACATGTATCAACATCCTTGTGATTCCATGTAATATAAGCCTTATTTTGAAAGTAAACATTGATTAAAAGCACTCTCTCCTATTCATCTTTCTCTGTCTCATCCTCATCACCTACCTCTCTCTTCTTGTCTCTTTCTGTAATATTTATTGAGCAGTTGCTGTATGTTAAGTACATTGTATACCACATCAAATTTAATCTTTGAAAAAAAAACCCTATAAAGTTAAATAACCATTCCAAGAGTAGTAGTAATCTTGAGTAAGTCAAAGATCAAATCAAGACAGTTGATACTGTTGTTATAAGTGCTCCAAGTAATAGGGAGGTGAATGCTTTTAGTGAATTCTGAACAGAAGTTTACAGTTTGTACAGTAGATATTTGATGTTTATTCTACCTTTGTGACAAGTTGTGTTTTGTGGATCCACTAGTAAGAGTACCCCTAAATAGAATCCACTAAATTTATTCTCACGTTGTACAAAAAAGACCTAAAATATAGATAAGGAAGGAAACTTGCCATATCATGGTTTATTGTTTCTTGAGGTTATATTACCCCTCCAAATATGTCTTGCCTCCTAGAAGAATCTTTCATGATGTATTATGTCGTAAGAATATACTAGCTCAAATACAAACATCTGGTCTTAAAACCATGGCTCATTTCTTATTTCTCTTCTTTTTGTATGCTTCTTCATCTTGCCTAGTCCCACAGTTATATCGTGGTTCAACCTTATACATCACTCACGTCCATATAAAACAAACAACAAAACATAACATGCATATGCTAAAATACATTGTACAATAACTTCTTTTTTCCCATTAAAGTATCAATAACTATTTAAAATTATTTAGGGAGTTTTGTGCCAGTGGTTTTCTGAAAAAAAAAAAAAAAGGACCAATTTATTGTTACTGGTATATACCATACCAACAAATTGACCATTGCTTATGTCATATGGCTTAATGGTACTCAAGACTATTGGGTTCATTTTTAAGAAGTCTCCCACATTTTCAGCTTATGTTTTTTCTTTGTGTTTTTAGATTGTTCACTTCCTTAGGTATTTCTAGGATTCCTTTCTGGAAAGAAAGGACAATGCCTAGAACAACTTGCTGGTTAATTTAGTAAATAATGTGCAGTTTATAAAAAATATAAATTGCAAACTATATGATATATCTTTTCCCTTAAAACTCTCTTTGTGCAGAAGGAAGCTGGGGGTTGAGATCATGTCCAGCTGTAACATTGTAGGTTTACTAGGTTTGTCTTGATTGGTTCTCTGGAACTCCATTAACCTGTTTTCCGTTGAGAGTCAAAGACCTGATCTGCTGTTGAACTTAAAAAGAATTTTGCCATTAGAGACTATAAGAAGTAGAGGGTGGGTTTTTGTTTTTCCAGTTGAAGCTCTTAGAGGGCTGGGACCAGGTCTTATATTGCTTTCCTTATTTCCCCACAGTTCTGAGAACTGGCCTCTGTACCCAATTAGTATTTAATAAATACCTGCCTATTGGCTGACTTTCAGACTTGGAAATATAGACTATTGTGAGATCAACAAGGGATTATGCACAGGGAGAAACAGGTCAAAAAAGAGAGTATCTCCTTGTTTTATTTTTTAGTAAGTTTTTTTTTGCTTCAGGAGAAACTATTTTAACTTCAGTCTGGTTTAATATGTAATTTTAATACATTTATAAGTATGTTAAAGTATGGCTTCACATAGCAAATTCTGTTAGTCATTTCCTTTTAAATAATGTTTTAGTCAAATTGAGGGTTAATGAAGGGAGTTAGGCGGGAGATGGACTAGATGGGTATTAGGAGGGTGCTTGTTGAGATGACCACTGGGTTTTGTACGTAAGTGATAAATCACTGGTATCTACTCCAAAATGAATGTTAAGCTGTATGTTAACTAAGTAAAATTTAAATAAAAAAATAATGTTTTACTTGTCCTTGGCCTGGGAAGTTATCTAAATGCATTTAGGTGCTAGCCAAATTCATTTTATCTTAGTAGGTAAGATGCTTATTAGATATGTATCCTTCTGAATACAATAGATATCTCTTATAGTGAGAAGACTTTTTTCTCTATTAAAAACTAAGTTCTGCAAAGAAGTTTATGTACATTTTCAATGAGGTTTGAATGTTCACTATATTCTTAATATTCTTTTGGGGACCTTGATGTAAGGGGAATTTTTTCTTTCAAGGTACATTGAATTACAGAAAAAAAATCAGTTGAGGGTAACATTATTAAAAGCCAACATTGTATTATACTCATTAATTCCACAAAGATTAAAAAAGCATAAAAAGTTATATTATCAGTTAACACAGAGAAATTGGGAGAGGAAGGAATAAAGGCTTTGGGTCCCTTTCAGTGTTTTTCACAAATGTCTACCTATGAAGCTTCAATAGCAAGACAAAGTGATTGATGGTGGATCCTACTATCTGCCATCCCAACTTGAATTTTGCATTGGAGACTAAATTATAAAAATAATATTTATCTATTACCAGTTAAATAGTACCTAAGTTTTGAGGTGCCTGGGTGGCTCAGTCAGTTAGGCGAACAACTTTGTCTCAGGTCATTATCTCGCAGTTCACATTGTTGGTTCGAGCCCCACATCGGGCTTTGCACTGACAGTGTAGAGCCTGCTTGGGATTCTCTCTCTCTCTCTCTCTCTCTCTCTCTCTTTCTGTCTCTCTGCCCCCTCTCCCACTCATGCTTTCTCTCTCTCTCTCAAAGTAAATAAACTTAAAAATATATTTAAAAAATAGTCCCCAAGTTTTTGTGGAAAAATGAATCATATTTACACCATGAATCTGGGTATTTTCTGGCATCATTTCTTGTACCATTATTGTAGAATAATAATTCTCTCGTTTGAAAAACATAGCATTGTGGGGCACCTGGGTGGGTCAGTCAGTTAAGCATCTGACTTCTGCTCAGGTCATGATCTCACGGTTCGTGGGTTTGAACCCCACATCGGGCTCTGTGCTGACAGCTTGGAGCCTGGAACCTGCTTGGGATTCTGTGTCCCCCTCTCTCTCTGCCCCTCCTCTGCTCGTACTGTCTCTCTCTCTCTCTCTCAAAAATAAACAAACATTTTTTAAAAAAAGAAAACATGGTATTGTAACACCTTGCAAAAAATTATTAATTATCTTTTCACATTGTCTCCTCCACTACATTTTGAGTTCCTTGAGGTCAAGGACTGGATCTCATTTTTTCTCTGTATTATCAGGGACTACTTTAGTGCATAGCAAACAATAGCATGTAGTACTTATTTGCCAAATTGAATTAAATTAGTGCATATTTTATACTTGGGCTGTGAAAGTTTCATTCAGACTGTATCTTTGAAGAAAATGGTAAATAATAACAACACTACTAGTTACATAATGTTTACCATTGTCATAAAACTCTAGTCTTACATATTTACATTTGGATAGAATTCCTGAACTTGTAGACACTGTGCTTTGTTATCAGTACCTCTCTAGTGTGTTGTAATCTGGGATGAGTCACAGCATCCAGTTGCTGCTGTTACACAAATACATAAAAGAATTTTTAAAAAGATTTTGCTTTGATTGGTCATTTTGGAAAATCCCTATATTATTATCATGTTAAATGTCATTCGGTTCTACTCTAATTCCTCATTTTCATCTTTCTTTTGTGCAAATGCTAAGGATAGGAAGGTCATGGGGTCTTTTCCTTTGTAAAAGTAGGACCTGGATCAAAAATTCAGAAAACCGCTGTGTTAGAGGGATGGTCCACTGTGCTCCTGTTCTTCGAGTGCTGATCCAGAATATATGTCAGCACAAAGGACTGTACCATCTTGTACACAAATATTGACGAAGCAAGGAGGAAAGAAAAAACCAATCTTTGCTTAATGAGTAACCAATCCTTCTGGGGACAATAAATAGTCAAGGCAGTAAGATGTCTTTTTTGAAATTTTGACTTAGAAAAAAAAAGGCACAGTGTATCAAAGCCTCAAAGGATGCTTTGCTTTCGTAGCTGTGGAGATGGTCATGGTCTTAGCCAGTCAGGGCCAAGAACCATGTAAAGAGGGAGTGGACACTTTGTGTAGCTCTGGAAAGCAAAGGACTGCGAAAGGTGTCTGTAATGGCGGGGAGTGCCAGTGTGGGCAGAGCTTCAAAGAGAATTAGAAACCTCCAGTACTTATTATAAACAAAAATAGAGAAATAGTATAGATTTTGGTGCTAGAAGCATATAAGCGCTAAACTGTACTTTATTATGATAAAAAAATTCCCCTTCAAAGTTTAATTTTATTTTTAAAGTATAGAGTGATTCTACATACATTGCCTTATGGAATGACTTTGTCAAATTCTTGAATGTGAGAAGGTAAACTGTAGATCTAGGGCTACTGTAATGGGTAATATTGTTACCTGTGGCCTGTAAGCAAGCTGCAGACTCCTAGGGCTCCTTATGAGGAGACAGTATAGCCCCAAAGTATCTAAACCTATCAAAAACAATACAGTAATTAATCCCACCCTTTGTTTTTTATTGTATTATCTTTAATCTTTAGAAGGTTTCTTCTATTTGACACAGTTCTCTCAATGCTGGATATTTTTACTTCTATTTTCAAACTCTAAATGATATTTTTAGAATAAACATTTATTTCCATGGAACAGACTTTGCTCATGTACCAAGTAATATTTAAGCTTTTAGCAATTTGCGTTTGAGGTCACAATTCCTTAAAAATGCTAAGAGCTTTAGAATGCACTTTTTGTCCTTTTCAAAAATAAGGGCTGGTTTATTCAGGCTATATTTGAAAATTAAATTTCTAAACCTGAACCTCCTCCTTATCCCCCAAATCACTTTCTTTTCTGTTCTAGTTGATCTCATTGTTTATGATTCCTCAAGCCTTTCCAATGATTTTAAAAACACCTAGTTCTCTGAATTTTAATACAGTCTACTTGAAATACTTAGAATGGTTTCCATTTTCTTGCATAGATCCCAACCGATACCATGAGGCTTTCATGTGAGCATGAGAGCATGTGAGCATAATATAGCATGTTTTTAAAAAATTTATTTTATTTTGAGAGAGAGAAAGAGTGCATGAGCAGGGGAGGAGCCAGGGTGGGGTTGGGGGAAGAGAGGATCTGAAGCAGGTTCCACGCTGTCAGCACAGAGCGTGATGTAGGACTCAAGCTCATGGATTGTGAGAACAAGAGTCTGAGCTGAAATCAAGAGTAGGACGCTTAACTGACTGAGCCACCCAGGCACCCCAGGAAATTTTATTTATTTTTGAGAGAGAGAGAGATAGACAGTATGCAAGCCGGGGAGGAGCAGAGAGAGAAGGGAGACAGAATCCAAAGCAGGCTCCAGGCTCTGAGCTGTCAGCACAGGGCCCGATAGAGGGCTCGAACCCACTAACCGTAAGATCATGACCTGAGTTGAAGTCGGATGCTTAACTGACTGAGCCACCCAGGCACCCCAGAACTTTTTTTTTAATCAAGAGTATACTAGTAGCTATGGCAAAATAAATTATTTTATTTATATGTTTACATTTCTCATCCCTCACTACACAAATGTAAGCTTCTTGATAGCAGAGTTCTTAACTGTCTTACTTTATCTCTAGTAAATAATATGCTTTTATCTATTCAAATCATTCAATAACTAAATATTGAATAGGTTCTATGACCAAGACCCTAGTCTAGGCCCTTGTGTTATAGCAGTGGAAAGACTTGGCTTCAGAGGCTCATTGGTAGTAATAGGGAAAAAAAATATCATTAGCAAGACATCTTTCCTATAGTTGGGCTTTGAAAATTAAAAAAAAATGTCACCATCTTTTTATTGTGTACAATGTGTAATAGCACTGTTGGAGACTGATAGAGTACCAGATATGGCTTTTATTTTACCTGTTAAAGGAGATTTATAGAGAGCTCAGAGAGGCTCAACAGCTAAACATTTTGATTTTAGTCTAATTGGAAAAGAGAATTTAATTTTACTGACAATTACAGTGGAATAAAGAGTGCACTTAAGTTGAAATTAAAAAGTAAAATAGTAAGCTAGTTAAGTTTATTGTAATATTGTTGTTTTCCCCTGATAATTTGCATCGCATGATCATGTTCATGATCTCATAGAATACATTAAATTCTATGGTTTTTTTATATTAATATTATACTGTGTACATTGATAAGTAGATAGATGTAAAAGAACACTTTGTGTGTGTGTGTGTGTGTGTGTGTGTGTGTGTGTGTGTGAAAAGACTGAGCTCTTTACCTTGGAAGGCATTTGAAAATTGGGTCACCTTATCCGTTTTCTTCATATTGATGGAATACAGGTCACTGAAGTCTAGCTTTGTTTAGCTTCATCTTGCTCCATTTTGACAAAGTGATAAAGAACATAATTACTAAACTACTCAGCTAACAAAGATGGGGGAATCACCTTCTCAAAAATGGAAAAACACCTTTTCAAGTATATTAAGGGCCCATCAATTTCAGACTTGAAATTTATCCCACTTAGAGCCTGGCTGAGGAGATACATGTTGAGGGGAGTATAGCTCCTACTTAGCTCCCCATTCTGGAGGTGTTGGAGGGTGAAGACTTCTGCACTTGGCTTCCCATTTCTTGGAAAAATGCTCAGTGAGAACAGAGATAATGTCTCTGAAGGATTTAATTATATATTTACTGAATAAATGAAGGAAGTTTGGTAGCAGCATCTAGAGTACGGATCCTGATTGTTCTGAGCCTATTATTCTGAATTTTGTGTGTGATCTAGTTGTATTACAGGGTCAACTCACTTCTGTCGGCCTCAATTTCTCCATCTGTAAATTGAAGGTTCTAGCATTCCTCTATTAACAAGAAGGAATAAAATTTCTTAATGAGAATGACCTAACGGTTTTGCCTCTGTACATATGATTACTTCACTATTACTCAGCTTCCCTTAATAAATAAATACTGAATACTTCTCTTAATTAGTAGAAGAAAATTATTTATTCTACTTTCTGTGTCCCCACCTTGTCCCTGGTGACTCTCCATATTGGCTAACTTTCTCAGTGGCTCTACCTTCTCTGGCTCTTTAAAACTTAACGTTCTTCAGATTTTCCTTCTTTTCTTATGCTATATGCTCTCCTTGGTTGATCTCATAGGTTTTTCTAGGTTTAAGTTCTTGACGATGTCCAAATCCACATTTACAGTTCAGTCTCATGTCTCTTACCCTGAATCGTACATGGGTATGTTCAGCTTCCTACTCTATTATCACATAGATGTCTATGGCAGAGACAGGCTAGTTGCTTATCCAACCGGGTTCTTCTTCCTGGACACACAATTCGACTATAGTTGCTAGCTTCTTTTGCATTTAGTTTGAGGTTGAATGAATGAGCACTAGCCTACGGACTGATGTGAGTGCAAATGATATGCACCAATTCCAAACATCTCTCTCTTCTGTCTTCATGGCTGGAAGCAAAGTTCTCTTAAGATGGCAGTATTATAATATGGGAGAAGCTCGTATTCCTGAGCCACTCCTTGAAGGAGAGCTTCCCAAGGGAGCTATCCAAACTGCCTTGAACTGTAATATGAGCCAGGAATAAGGAAATTTTGGGGGTTATTTGTCACCATAGTAGAGCTTGACCTTTCTTTATTAATATTGTGTCCCCTGGGCACCATGAGCTCTGCAGGCAGCCTACTTTCCACCTCAGTCGGTGGTGCCATCCTCTTTTTAGTCACCCAATTCACAGCCCCCTAGTCCTCAGCCAAATCCAATTAATAACCAACTCCTGTGGATTTTAACTCCCTCATTTTTTTCTTGGAATTATCTATCTTTTTTTTTTAAAATCATTACTCTGATCGAGGCTCTTACTATTTCTTACCTGCATGTTGATTTGAATGAAGTTAAAACAAACCAGGAGGCATCCTATTAGAATAGTCAGTCATTATTAAAAGGCATTCCCAGCAGGGAACATAAGAGAATGTGGTGGCAATGTAACGATACAGTTGATGTCTGGAAATAAGTAAATCTCCAGATCACTGATGAAGGAAGTGGGGACCTCCCCGGCCTTTGCTCTGTGCTGATGTTGCCCAAATACAAAATAAAAAAAGGACCACATGCAATGCACAGATGGACAAGTGAGGCTTAATGCAATTAACCATGGACACCTGGATACTTCCGACCTACCGTCTTCCACTTTATCTTTTCATCTACTCACACATGCTTTTGATAAAGGGTCACAATGCCAGCTGCTTACTGAGTGCAGATCAAAGCTGGAGCGATAGTCTGGCAGGGGTCTTCTTGCTAAGCTTAACCTTACCTGGGAGAGTCAGTTAGCTCAAAACACTTCTAATCACCTGTGATCCCTCCTTTCGTCTCCTGCAGAGTGTGGGACTGTAGTTGACAGCTCCCACGCTCCCCTGTCCATTTAGTGATGCTCCCTTTATAAAAGCAGCTCTTGGTTTTATCAACCTATATTCCCTCTACCACAAAAAAGAAGCCCCACTTTGATCACACTACTCTTGCTTAGAACCCCCTCCTGCACTGTGGTCCTTCATTTTCTTCATTTGTGTGGCAGCTTTCCCTCCCCCAAACCTCAGCACACATTCCCATTGTATATTTTATGAAAGAAAATTAAAATAAGCCCATATTTAAAGAAATGAGGTTTGCCTTTAAGTGATTTTTCATCAGTCCATAGTTTTGGTTTCTCGTGTAGAAAAAAAAGATCCTATCAAAGCTTGGAATGGCTTCAAGGAACAAAGAAGTGATTTTGAGGTCTGTGGGTAGACATCCTTATGCTGAGTTTTACAGGAAAGCTTGTGATTGTTAGAGACTTATGCCAAAATACAGTGACTAAATTTTCCCTGCCCTCCTCAACTCAAGTGTCTGGGGAACCTCTCTGCACAGAGAGCTGATTCCCATATAAATAAGTACAGCGTTGGCCACACTAGTCATTCTTACTACTGACCGTCTGGACCCTTTCCTCCCTGCTTGTTTCCTAACTTGAACCTAGACATTAGCCTGTCCCTGTTTCAGGCCTGCTGTTCCATTATATTGTCCTCTTCCTTCTCTCTAGCTAAACTGATCACATGCAACAGACAATGACATCATCTATGCTTACATGGGAATGATGGCCATTCTGTAGCCTCTTCTAAGAGTATTTGCTTTTAAAGCACTATTACCAATTGTAAAATGAAAGATTGTACTCCCATTAAGGTGAAATGAGTATAGATGGATTGAGGATATTCTTAAGAAGAATATTTCCCCTGAAATCCTTTCATAACCCCCACCTCTATGCAGGTGGATCTTCTCCATCTAGTGTGTTGCTGGCTCTATTAGCATCTTATTATCTGCCATAGGGAAGTAGGTACTGTGCTAGCTTTCATCTCCTGAATAATCCCTATATATAAAAATAACAACACTTAAAAAAAAAAGAGAGAGGACATAAATGATTTCTCTGTTTTCTTCTTTTCTATCATGCATACCACCAAGTAACTCCCTACCTCCATCCTTTGTACATGTCATTTCCCATGTCAGAAATTCCTCTCTTCTTACCTTCCTACTCATCTTTCAAGTGTACTCCCCCAATGAAGCTCTCCCTGGTTCCTCCAGCTGGAATAACTTCTTTTCTTTGTTTATATCTTGAGCAAAACACTTAGCAATACACTTTGTACTTTTGTAGTCTATAGCACACAACAAAGTCTTGACACTGCAAAATTCAGTGTAGTGGGCTTATTTGTTTGGTTTTACAAGCTCTGAGCATTAAAATCTTGATCACTGCTGTTGGGTGGGGTCCACCCAGTTTAAATTTATGCATATATGACAATATCTAAAAGGGGCCTTTATCTTAGGGCTTTATGAAGGTAATAAAAATATGAATCAAGTTATTTTTGAAACAATATGGGGGTATAAATAAATAATAACTGAATCCATGCTATGCAATGAGAGCTATGTAGAGTTAGCAGGCAAAATTATTTATAAATAAAGAATTATACATTATATATAGAGGGATTCTGATGTTGGCCAATTCTCTCCTCACTAAGGGATTGATAAACTGCTCAGTAGTGTGGCCAACAGAAAAGTGTCTGTTCCATGCTGGATATTTTTTTTTCCTTTTTGTATCATCCAAGTTCTACGCGCTTTTAGATTCTTTCTGTGTGCCCCTTGTTTTGGTCCCTCATCTGCACTAAAATGTTCTTTTCTTCTATCAGAGCCCTTAATGCTATTTGCAGAAAATCCGTAGTCCTTGATTTTTCATTTGCTTTTATATTCTGCAAAATTACCCTACTTCCCCTTTCCTGTTCTTTGCTTTTCTGCAGAAATGGGAAGTCCCACTCCATGCCCTTGAATTGTTAGACTAGCTTCTGGACTGGGACCTAAGCTGAAATTAGATTCTCTCTTGGGGCACTGAGATGGTATCTGAGACACCGCCACCTTTTCTCATCATCCCTCAAGGAGCTACGTAGCTTCCAGGGGCATTGCTGCTTAGGTTCTGCATACTCAACCTCCTGTGGAGCTCTTCTCATGATGGTATTTGTGTCTGTGCCTTTTCTTCTCTAAGAGACAGTAACCTCTTGGAGATGTCAACACCATATCATTCACTTTGTACCCTCCAGGGTTCCTAACAGTCTTGCACAGGGTAGATGCCCATGAAACGTTTAACGGATTGAACTACATTAGCTATTACTCTAAGTGCACAAAAAGAGGTACTAGAACTCTGAAGAGCCTTAATTCACATCATGAGATTACATGAAGCTCTGTCAGACTTAGCTTATATACCTCAGATCTCCATGGGTAAAGTCAATGCCAATAAACGAGCTTCTGCACTGGAGAGAAAACACATTTCCACCTAAAGGCTGATCAGTTTCCTTTCTGCGGTATATCTCAGTGATCATAAAGCAAGAAGACCCCTGGGACTCTATTCTATTTAGGCAAAGGCAGGTGTGCTGAGAAGCTTTATATTTACACACAAACAGAGAAAGCAGGGCTTATTTTTGCAATTACTTGTGAAGCTTGCCCATGTTTTTCAGCATGTAAATTAGGACTTGAAGGAAAACATCTAATTGCATTTCGCTCTAACTAATTGCCAACTCAAAATTTTAGATTAGTGTGCACACCATACTTAATTTTTTTGTTGTTATTAATAACACATTTAGCTGGGTAGGATGAAAAATAATGAGACACTACTGAAAAGACTTGAGGGCCCTTAATGGGTAGGAATGCTTTGGGTAGGGTGGTAAGGAAACTTTGAGGCAAAGTCATGGCTAAAATTCCAGACAAAGACTGCCTGGGTATTATACTCCTCTGTTGGTTTGTTGGTAATGGTTAGATAGAGAAGAAAAAACTAGAGATGGCATTTGGAGTCATTGCATGTGTTTTGCCACAAGGAGGGGCCATGGTTACAACCATGGAAGTGTCCTTGACTTGTATTATACCAGTAGCCTTTCCTGCACGAAAAACAAAACCTACTTAAAAGAGGTTTTAAAAAAAAAAAATATGCTACACATCCAGAAAGAATGGTACGGTCTTTTGTGAATAATATAAACATACTGTGATATCCTTACATTATTAAATGAACATTACAAAGCATGACAGAATCACAGCCACACAAAAAAAATAAGGACAAGCTAGTGTTGACTGGAAATAAAAAGGGAGAGGCTTTTTCACATGTTGTCATGAAAAGGTAACTGGAGGCCTCAGAATTCTCCTGTTTTCTCAGCAAGAGTTATTCTCCAAAGGACACAATGAACTTTTTGTCCTTCTAAACACAGAAGTCAAAAAATGTATCCTTGAAGCTCAATTTAGCAACAGCGGGTTTGTGAATGTATTAACCATCCGGGAGAATTTATTCAGAGGTGGTTAGTTCTGAGTTTGTAAATGAAGGGTCAGAAGGCAGATTGGATGGACCTTGGAAAAACATATAAATTAAATAATGTGCTCCCATCATGGTATCTCTCTGCATTCATCATCTGCTGTCCTTTAGTGGGTACCTATCTGTGCCAGACACGGTGCTCGATGCAGCAGCTGTCCCAGAGACAGTGCTCAGTAAGATACCTACTGTTGCTGAGTTTTTAGACAGGTGGAGGGCAAATAGTCAAAAAATCATAGACATAAGTAAATATATAGTTATAAATTATGTTAAAGCGCCCTGAAGGAAAAGCTCAGGGATTGATTAAGACCACAAACTTTGCACCTCATTGAAATGGGGAAAGCTTGGCAAAGCTTCTCTGAAGAAATGACATTTACGCTGAGACCTATACAGGATGAGGAGAAGTTAGCCAAAGCAGGGGGAATAGATATTTCCAGGCAGATGGAAGGACAGGTGTGAAGGCCCTGCAGGGACTAAAAGACAGCACTTCGTGTTGGAGCTTGGTGACTGAGGGGGAGAGTGGCTTGAAATGTGGCTGGGAAGATTGGCAGAGGCAGAACCACATAGGACCCTGTAGACCATGATAGGGTGTTTGTGCAAGCAACAGAAAGCTGCTGAAGGGTAGAAGTGATGAAAGTCAATTTATAGAGATCTCCGTGTAGAGAAAGGATGGGAGAAAGGCAAGGATAAATGCCAGGAGACCAGTTGGGAGGGAATTTCCATGGGGATGGTGAATGCGTTGCTCATTTGCCTATTTGTTCTGAAATCTGTTCTTTATCCTTCCCATGCAAAACAAAGTATATTTCCCAAATTCTCTGGCCAATTTGCTTTTGTGTGGGCTGAACCAACGTGAGGCAGTGGAGGGAGACTGCAGAGCTGGATGAAAGGAGAAGCCAGGATATTTCCTCTTGTCTCTCCCTGCTTGGTGGGGCATCCCTAGCAATGCTGGTCATTTTTGGTATCAGCTGTTCCTGGACAGCCCCCTTGGACAAACCCACTGGATAGTCCCATTGTCTCTAGGCCTGGATCTTCAGGGCACTCTTCTCCATGGTTCCTCTTTCTACCTGGCTTCCCAAGTTCTTACACTTCAGCAGTACCATCTCTTCCTCAGTTCCTTCAGTCTTGGAGTTAATAGTGGCTCCATGCTACTGTTAATCTCTGGGTTGTATCGTCATTCTCTGTTTGGCTTTTCCAGAACCTTTATGACTATCCCTCTACATTAAAATATCTTGAATCAGAGCTTAGACTTCATTTTCCTGACTGGTCTTAACTGATGCAATGAGCAACAATGGTAGCTAGGACCCTGGGTCATAGCAGTTGGAGGATGAGTACCTATATGGATTTGAGATAGCTTTTGGAATCCTGTGTGAACTGAGTGAAGACAGTGGAGGAATGAGATAGAGCTGCAAGCTTTAGGTAGAGTTTCCTAGCACCCTGAGCAGGATTAATTAATCTCTTGCTAAATTTAGCTGGCGTAGACTTGACTGAGGAAAACAAATGACCATTGGATCACCTCCTACACATTATGGATATGCCCTGAAGCCCTCATTAGTGGTCATGAAGTGGTCAGCAATTTGGACCCAAGCTAATATCACTCCACCTACAGACTCCCACCTTCACATTCTAATTTCTAGAGCTGAGGTCTGGATAACTTTCCTGGGACCACAGAACAATGTCTGACTATAGTCTATGTAAGACTATGTTCCTTAAAATAAAGAAGGGATAGTTTTCTTTTGTTAAGAAATGATTTTCTCCCAATTATTTTTTAACTTTTCTTTCCTTTTTCTTAGGAGATCGATAGCTTTACTTGTTTCTTTTGCTTTTTCAGAGCAAGCTGTTCTAGCAGCTTCTTTTCACCCCTGGCTCCCCCAATAGCTCTGCTCCAGCACCCCCTGACTGAAGGAGCTCTTATCTGTGTTGACACACTCCTCTGTCTCTTTCCCTTTTGTCCAATTGAACCTCTGTAGGACTCAAGACACTGTGAAGTCACAGGGTGTGTGGGCAACAAAGTGGGACAGAACAAAGCTTAAGTGACATTCGTGCCATGGCCTGTGATGGGCTGTGCACATTAAGATGGTGAGAAGCCAGATGCTTCTGTGGGTCTTCCTTTCAGTACCTCAGGCTGTAAACTATTCAAGAAGATTTGGAGAGTTTTTCAAAGATCATATTCCTGTGGCCCAGGAGTCTGGAAATAACTACTAGGAGATTTATGTGCGTGAAACGATAGAGGTATGGGTTTTGGAAGACTTCAGTGGTTTCAAAGACTGTGGATCTATGAAAGTCTCTTCTCCTTCATCCATTCCTCTCTCCCTTCCTGTATGCATTCATCCAACAAGAATTTTGAACACCTAGCCTGTGGTTATTAGGGGTATGCGCCAGGTGCTCTGTAGTATATGAGAGAAGTATAAGGTAGAGACTTGCTCTCAGAGGTTGGGTGAGGCATAGACACACAACTGAAAAACGAATTTGCTATTAGTAAATAGCAGTATAGGGTCAAAATAGGGTTAGAAATCAGGAGGTCAGTATTTAATCTTATTGGTGCTTTGGATTAACTGTGGTCTTAGGCAAGTCACATAGCCTTCATAAGAATCCATATTGAAAGGATTGAACTGAAAAGTCTCTAGATCATATCATTGTTCTACGATTAATGGGGACATTTATGAGCAGAGGTCCTTGGACATTATGATTGCAGGTTCCCTTTATACTCTTAAAAATTATTGAGGACCCCAAAGAGCTTTTGTTTACATGGGCTGTATTTATTGATATTTACCATTCAAAATTTACATTCAATACAAAAATGAGACTTTAAAAATATGTATTAATTGATTAAAAATAAACCCAATACAGGTAAACATAAAATTATTTTTATGAGAAATAAAATATTTAAAACATTTTTAATGTTTATCTATTTTTGAGAGAAAGAGAGAGAGAGAATATGAGTAGGGGAGGGGCAGAGAGGAAGACACAGAATATGAAGCAGGCTCCAGGCTCTGAGCCTGAGGTGGGGCTAGAACTCATGAACTCTAAGATCATGACCTGAGCTGAAGTTGGACACTTAACCGACTGAGCCACCCAGTCACCCCGGCTTAATCAAATTATAATCAGATTTCTTTCTTCCCTACAGTCCTCTAAGTTTTGGCTTGCTCCCCATTTGAGCATGCACTAATGCACTGAAGTGAGCACCACTCACCCTTAACAGCTCATTCCGAGACTGGCTAACTCCAGAAACAAACATTTCTTATTGAAGTGTCTTGATTTTACCACCTACTCACCCCATCAGCTTGCCCTCCTCCCTGCATGAAGTCCCTGCTTACCCCTCCCTACATAAGAGAAGCCTCTTTCAGTGTGATATTGAGACATGTGCAGGTCTTGAGGTGAAACTACTCCCCTCATTACAAATCTTTTTGAATAAAGTCTGTCCTTATTTAAGCACAGTTTTGTTTTTATTTGGAATTTTTAAAACAAAATCTTTAATGGGAAGAGTGACATCATTTTACATTTTTGCAAACCTCCATAATGTCTGGTTTACTATCCACTTCTGCAGTCCATCTGCTGTGATATGTTGCTTTGGTTGAAGGATGTGGAGGAAATCTGGACTCACCAGCTCTGCAGTTGGAAAAGAAGGACCTCACAGACACCTCTGACAGGACCCCAGGGGCACACTTTGAAAACTGCTCTTCTAGGGGCTGAGGAGGAAATAGCTGAATATTGAACTGGATTCTATAGAATCGACTTTGGATTTATAAAGATAGGACAAAGAGAACAGTGTGAAAAAAGGCAAGAAGGAGAAAGTGAGCAAGCTGTGCTTGGGAAAGATGAAAAGAGAGTATGGAGGGAGAAGGTTTGAATTCACATTAAGTTCAAGTTAGAGAGGAGCTGAAGGCCTTGGATTCCCTTCCCATCAAGGACTATGGTCTTGATCCTTTATGTCATAGACATCCATTGGAAGCTTGTCAACAGAGGAGTAACACTATGAATATGGTGACTCAAGGCAATAATAATGGTAACTATGTTTGATGGATTGGTACAAGGAGAAATAAAAATTATGTGCTACTGCAGTAGTTCAGGCACGAGGTGGCAAAAGTCTATGGCAGAGTAGTCATGTCAGGACTGGGAAAGGATGAGGAGATGAAAGGATGACAGGAGAATTGAGATCATTGATTGGTTATACAGGGTGAAGGGGTGTAAGAAGTCAAATTAAAAACTAAATTTTGAGCCAAGTGATAGGTAGAATGGAGGTTAAAATCTCCATTCTAGGTTTTGGCAGAGATGGAAAACTTAACAAGAATAGGTTGAGATGATGCTTGAAATAATTTTTATATAATTTAGAAACTAAAATTCATAGTCTTCCTATGACTGGAAGATCTGTCTTGATAGGGCCTCTGCCTACCTCTGTGACTTCCTCACTCCATTCTCTATCTGATTCAATGTGCTGCAGCTGACTCTTTTCCTTTACTCCAGTGCCAAGTTCACCGAAGTGTCTCTTTACCTCTGCCAGGAATGCTTTCCTGTGCCTTGTCCTTCTCCTCTCCACCAGCTATCCCCACGTCGCTACCTCCCAGCATTAAGATTTTAGTTCAAATGTCGTCTCCTCCAAGAGACCTTCTCTCTTTTGTTACCATCAACCATTTCACCTTGTTTCATTCTCCTTCTAGCACTTACTATTATCTAAATTGACCATGCTTTTTTGGTCGTTATTTATTTTGTTTATTTTCTGCCTTTCCTCTCCTCTTGTAAGCTCCATCAGAGCAGGATCTTTTACATATTGTTCACTTTTGTGAACAATACATCCAGTACATAGTAGGTACTCAGCAAATATCTTTAGAATATGGAAATGTAAAGCAGACTGTAGAAATTTCAGGACTTGCCCTTAGGAGTGACACATGGATGTATGAGTTTGGAAGTCATGTCAGACATGTATGACTCTAAACATGACTGGGGCTAGAGGGTGGAGGACATCTGCTCTTTCTGACAAGGGAGGTAGGTCAATGTGACAGCCAGGATGCCCAGGGCCTGCAGAGTTGATTTTGCCAGAATACCTAGAGATATAAGGATTGCTGCCATTAAAGACTGTGCACTGGGATGAAGCCATACCTTTGAGGTAGAAAGGATGTCTATGCCATAGTTCCCTGTGACTACAACGAGATATCGTTCCTGTGATTACATTATGTTATATGGCAAAAAGCCTTTTGCAAATGCAATCAAGGCCACTAATTAGTTGAATTAAGCAAGAGGTGGGCCTGACCTAACTTGGTGAGCCTTTAAAAGGAGGGCTGCAGGTGGCTCCTAGGAGATGCAAGTGGTACCCAGTTGGCAACTAGCAAAACGGGGACTTTCTTCATAGGACCACAGAACTGAATTCTGCCAAAGGCTATGTGAGTTTAAATGGGAATCCGGAGCTCTAGAAAGGAAACCAGTCCAACTAGCACTGTGGTTTCAGCCTTATGAGATTCTATGCAAAGGGCCCAGGTGAGCTATGCCTGGACTTCTGACCCACAGAAATGGTGAGATAATAACAGCTGCTAATTTTGTGGAAATTTGTTACGCAGCAATAGGAACCTAATACATATTTCAGTAAATGTTTGTATGTTTATTTGCCAATCTTACGGAACCCTGCAGCCTTCCTAGATTTCCCCGTGACTATGTATCATAATGATTATACATAAAAGCAAGCTAATGATCAAAACAGTTCTGCAGCGTTACCATATGGGACCCACACAGGTTGTTTCTCTCCTTAAATCACTTACTGGTATTATTTTAAAACGTCACTGATAAGTGGATAATGTAAGTTGCCTTCTGCTCCAATTTTCCTTCTTAGTACACCAGATCTTCTTTTTAAAAAAAATATTAAGCAAGATTAAAAAAAAATCTGGTTAATCAATTCTTTCACCTTTTTGTTCCTACACGCCGCCATCACCACCACCACCACTGCCACCACCACCTCGGTCATTGTTCTCCCTATTCAGGATTCCTGGTCCTGCTGCTTCTCCTTTTCCTAATGAGCCACACTCCACATAGTAGTCAAAGTGACTTTAAAAAAGTGAAATTAATGGTCAGATGATGTTATTTTTCTGCTTTAAACTTGTTATGGACTGAATGTATATCCTCCAAATTCATATTTTGAAGCCCTACCCCCAGTGTGACTGTATTTGGAGACAGGATCTTTATGGAAATAATTGAGATTAAGTGGAATCAGAAGGGTGGGTCTCTGATCTGACAGGATTAGTGTCTTTATAAGAAGAGACACCAGAAATTTTGCTTTCTCTCCAAGCACACACACTAGGGACAGGCCATGTGAGCACATAGTGAGAAGGTAGCCATCTACAAGCTTGGAAGAAGGCTTTCACCAGAAATCAAACTGGCTTGCACCTTGATCTTGGACTTTCCAGTCCCAGAACTATGAGAAATTTCTGTTGCTTAAGCCACCCAGTGTATGGTATTTTATTAAGGCGGCCTGAGCTGACTAATACAAAGTGGCTTCTCATTCATCCCAAAATGGAATCAGGGCTTTTTATCACGGGTCCTCTCTCTGGCCTCCTCATCTCCCTTTCTTATCTGCTTTGCTCACAATGGCCTCATTTTAGGACTTAAAACATGCCACTCTTTCCTACTGCAATGCCTTGTTCTTCACTGTGGCTTCTCTTCAGGAAGTTCATCTTAGTGCAAATGTTAGTTCCTGAAAGACACTGTCCCTACAACCCTTTCTTGGCAATATTCTACTTTCCCCCATTGTTCTCATTTGATTGTTCACTTCGTTTGATTGTTTACTTCATTTGATTGTCTGACTTGCCTTCTGGATTGTAAATTCCAAGATGGTGGGGACACATCTCTTTAATACACCATTGTATACCAGTGCCTTTCTCAGTGCCTGGTGCATAGTAGGTACTCAATAAATATTTATTGAATGAACAAAGAGCTGGCATCTGAGGGGTGTTGCTTTTAATGTATTCCACATACACTCTGGAAGCCAGAGCTCCACATCCTGGGTCCAGGTATTCTCTTCACTTTCTGAGTGCCTTGGGGATAGTTTTTCCTATTGACATGTATGTGTATTTGCTATTAGAGGGAAAACAATATTAATTAACTTCCAGGAAATTGGTGATGAATGAAATATGTGGCTTTTTCATTTGTTTGTTTTCAGAATACAGACTAACTCTCCATTTCAAAGATAACAGATGGCATGCTTGGTTTTCGACTAGTTGTCACTTCACTAGTGATTATGGTATAAGGCCATCTAGATTACAGCATTTACAGTGGCCACCTCCTCATTCCACAGTGATCTTCTTGAAAACAATGTTAACAATATGGTAAAAAGAGATTCTTTTTTTTTAACTGTTTTATTTATTTTTGAGAGAGAGATAGAGACAGCATGAGCAGGGGAGAGAGGGAGTCACAGAATTCAAAGACAGGCTCCAGGCGCTGAGCTAGCTGTCAGCACAGAGCTTGATGCGGGGCTCAAACCCAGGAACTGTGAGATCATGACCTGAGCCGAAGTCAGATGCTTAACCGACTGAGCCACCCAGGTACCCCGGTAAAAAGAGATTCTTAACTGAAGGGTTTTCATTCACAATTTCCCTTCAGTTTGCCAGAGACAGTTCTTATGGCCCTGAGTAATGCTACTATCTTTAAAAAACCTTCATTTTTATGTTCCCTAATTACTGATCCTTAGGGCATTTAAAAATCTTCCTAAAAATGCATTTCTTTTGAAAGCATTAAAAAAAAGGGACTGCAAGTATTATGTTTCTTCAATATAAGAAAGTGGGGTATGGGCTGGAGTGAGGGGAGAAACCCCCCAAATTGTTATAGGATAAGATTTCCAAACCTGGGTGCATTAGGAATTATTTTATTTTATTATTTTATTTTGTTTTTTTAAATTTTTGTTTGTTTGTTTATTTATTTTTGAGAGAGAAAGAGCCAGAGCACAAGTGAGGGAAGAGGACAGAGGGAGGAGACACAAGACTCCAAAGCAGGCTCCAGGCTCTGAGTTATTAGTATAGAGCCTGATATGTGGGGCTCAAACTTATGAACCATGAGATCATGACCTGAGCCGAAGTTGGGCGTTCAACCGACTGAGCTACTCAGGTGCCCCAGGAATTGTATTTTAAGTATTTCACGTAAGCTGCTTAAAAATTGAATGTGGATGCAGAAAAGGTTGATTTATTCATAGTGGAAGCCCCATAAGAACAATGAGATACAATAGCCATTATATATCATGTGTTCTCTCTCTCTGATGAAGGAGAAGGAATACACAGGGTTCCCCTTCTAAGCCTTCTTTGCTTTAGGGGAGCATGCACATTCTTTCCTTAATCACATTTGAGGCCTGCCTCAAAACTGTTTTCTCACTTGAAATTTCTCCACTATGAGGAGGCCTGCTTCAGAGTTTTCAACGAGGTCTAGGTGGTTGATTCAGGGCTTACTCTTTAACCATATCATGCCCACTCCCATAGGTAACAAATATTCTTGCCGAGGTCCAGGAGGAGCATTGTGGAGGATGCTCCCCACGGCCTTCAGAGTTCAGTCCAGACCCCACCAATTCCACAGTCATGTCACCTGTTTGTGTGTCCATCTGGGTGCGTCAAACTCCAGTGCCCACAGGTGTCAGAGAGAAAAAAGAATTTTGTGATTCGAGCAGATGGGAGATAAGGGAGGGTGGTGGGGCCTGTCAACAGAGAGTGCTTGGCTCACTCAACAATACTATGAGTGCTTCCAAAAATTTTCATTGCTGGTTGTTTATGACCCTCAGTGATGGACAATGATTTCTATCTATAGCACTGTCTAGTCTTAACTCATTTCCTGCTTAGTATTAATTCTGGTGTCTTAAGTTTCTGGGGCCTAGGCCTATAGCTGTTTTCTTCAACTACATTGTAATCATTACAAGGAAAGGGGTTTATTGTGCATACATCACACGTTTGTTGTGTGGACTGGAATTGGCCTGCTCTCTGCCCCAGGGCCCACCATAGCTGCTGCTGCAGATGCTGGCTGAGTTCATGTATATTGGTTCCTTGACTGACATGTTGGCACATGTGTGAATACCAGGTGACCTGGCTTGCTGTGTCACGCTCTCCCCTGAATGTATTCTGCTTAATGAAGGGCTGCCAGATAAAGAGCTCCATGGTCAAACAATTTGGGAAAAAGCTGAATTTAGCAAGGTTAAAGTTTAATAGTTTCCTTTACTGCAGGATTTTTAAATACCCTTAAAATGTTAATGAGCACCATACATTTTTAAAAGGGGAATGATAGAGACTATGATTGGCGCTCTCAACCCCTTCTGAGAAATGACATTTTTCAGACTCCCTTGCAACTAAAGTTCTGGATGAGAATTCAGTTCTGCCAATCACATGCATTCCTATGAAATATGGAAAGTGAAAGTGAGATGTAGGCAATTTTCCTGCTGTTGATGCTGGTAAGCAAGGTCACAGGGATGTGATTATTTATAGGCAGTTTCGGCTTGGTCATGTGACAGTTGCAGTCTACAGACGTCTGTTGCAGAATACAGACTGTGTTCTGGCAGTAGTGCATGTGGGCTCTTGAGCTGAGCAGCCTGGGGCAGCTCCTGACTTCTTCCTTCAGCCCTTCTAAAAATTTTGTAATCACCGAATTTCTTGTATTAAATTTCTTTTCTGCTTGAAACAGAGTGGTTTTTGTCCTGGCTGATATGAGTGATGTATAACATGTGTATATTATACACATTACTATGTATGTATACGTATATGTATCCTGAACCCTGGCTGATATGAGCGATATATAATGTATGTATATTATGCACATTACTATGTATGTAACTGTATATGTATATACATATGTATGTATTTGCTCCGAAATAGTTTTGTTTTCACGGCATAACTCTCAAGACCATAGTTCTTGAGCAACAATTGTAGCAAATTGTCTATGGAAAGAACACTGAAATCAATATCAGAAGGTCTACATTACAGTTAGGACTTCACCGTTTACTTGACTGGGGGGGTGACATCCCCTTGGAGCCTAGAGTTCTCTTCTTCATTTGAAATATAAGAACAATAATTCCTGCCCTCAAGACCTCACAGGGTTGTCATGAGAATCAAATGAGATGATCAATGAGAAAGTGGTCTGGAAACTGTAAATTGTTATAGAAATGCGAAGCATCATCATTAGTCATGCTGCCATCTGTGAAAATGAATGTTAGATTCATAATGCAGGGACATCATTCTCATAACGATGGTCTGAGTAGTCTGTGGTTACTTGAAAACATTGCGGG
>NW_027531504.1:3741555-3795043 GCF_008692635.1 Crocuta crocuta
GGGGGGGGTGTGGGGAAGTGATAGATTAATCAGTTGGGAGCAGAAATACCACCAGCCTTGTTGAATAGACCATAAACCAAAGGGAACATTCCCCAGCTCCCAAGGTGGCCTCTTTAACAAAGGATGAACACAGACTTCTCTCTCTTCCCCATCTCCTCCAAATTAAAGCCTTTGGGGGAAACATTCCTAACAGAATCCTTTACATCTTCAAAACAGACCAAAGGAAGTGCAGCAAAAATATTTCCTTCATTTGATTTTCTGTTGGTAAGATGGGTCCTTTCATTAGCAGATTGCGTACAAACAGCCCCCACAGTCTGCTCCAGTAATTTCCAAAACACGATTTACATAAATTTAACTTTGTAATCTTGTGGTTATATTACTGCATTAAAATGACAAATAATGTGACACATGATGCAGTTTCATATGTTGATATGGTAGCTGTTTACCAACAGCTGCTCAAATGGAGGTGTCTCTTACTTAACATTTCTTTTCTCAGGATTTGGATATTCATGAAATATCCCAAATTTGGTCTTATTTATTTATTTACTTTGTTTATTTTTATTTTATTTTATTTTTTTAGAAATGAAAGAAGTATCCCTGTGCCCCACAGAGAATTTGAAACTAGCTAGTGGCTACAGTTTATCTGCTCCACTTAGGATTCTTTGAAAAAACTCACCTTAACATTAAGCAGGTCAACACAACAAAGGTCTGCTCACAACTAATGTGTGTAGGACCCCATTAAATAGAGTTGATGACCAAGGTCAGGATTTTAGAGAAGCAAGTAAGAGATTCTAGAAGTTATTTTGTTCAAAGGCTTCCTTCTGTTTTCACTACAATCTAAAATCCACTGTAATAAATCGAAAATAACCCCATCGCAGTACCTCACATGCAGTGGGTATCTAATGATGATCTGTTTTGTGAACACATGGGTTGAACCTTTTTTTAACTTTGCAGTTTATTCTAACCATCAATAACATAGGGGGTATTTGGATTATAATTAATGTCCTCTCTCCTTCCTTTCTATCCTGTTATCTTCCTTTCTCTTCTCTCCCTCCTTTCAGAGAGGCAGTGCCCACTACATGTCAGGCTGTGCTCAAGCCACCAGGGATATACAGGATACAATACTCTCTCCTGGTTCTTGTTCCTTTTTCTTCCACTTGTCACCTTTGAAATTACATGTTTAATGTCTATCTGCTATTCTGGACTATAAGCCCCCTGAAGGCAGAGAAATGTTCTGCTTTGTTCACTGCTGTGCCTTCATATCCAGGACAGTGCTCTGTTCACAGTAGTTGCTCAATAACTGTTTATCAAAAGACTTGGACCCTTCTAGGATTGTGCATTCCCCTTCACTGTCTTCTGTCTTATTTGTCTCTTGCTGCTTCTTACTCTACCTGTCAATTATTCCCACAAGGTCAATGGTGACCTTCATAGTGTTGTGGAAATCTGGTCTGGATCACTGGTGGAAGAACTAAGTGGCACTTGGAGATCTTGGAAGGGAGGAGGTTTGTTTTACGGCGGTTGGCTCAGAGGAGATCATTCTCCAGAGGTCTTAGTCCCGAACAAAGGTGGTTGTTTGCTTATAAAGTTAAAAGAAGCATACTCATACCAGCAGAGGTGTTTAAAGCTGATTGGGGGATGCCTGGGTGGCTCAGTTGGTTAAGTGTCTGACTTTGGCTCAGGTCATGATCTCACGGTTTGTGGGTTCGAGCCCCATGTCAGGCACTGTGCAACAGCTAGCTCAGAGCCAGGAGCCTGTTTCAGATTCTGTGTCTCCCTCTCTCTCTGACCCTCCCCTGATCATGCTGTCTCTCTCTCTCTCTCTCTCTCTCTCAGAAATAAATAAAACATTAAAAAAAATTAAAGCTGATTAGATGTATAGGGGTAGGGTGACTTGGGGTCATTGCTATGCAGAGGTAGGGAAAGGAAGTGGGTGCGGGGAGCACCTGGCCTGGGCAGTTTGGGCAGTTCGCCATTATGACCTATATGACCTCAAGGAGTTTTCCTTCATTTTCTCCATTAATAGAGTCAATTTCAGCCTTTTCCAATGCTTACAAGACCACTGTATCACAGTTGTCCCTAATACAAGAGCCTCACAATCTATGGAGGGATTCTGCTGATGTTTGATGGGCAAAGCCCTTCATGGTCTCACAACTAACTGATTTAGGGAGCAGGAACATCTACATAAGTGGGTAAATAATTACATGAGTCAGAAAAATGAAGAACGATATCAATCCTACAGAAGTGCCATAAAAGGAGTAACTATTGAGAACTGAGGTAGTTGGGGAAAACTAAGAGGAAACCGAACCTGAGGTAGGTCTTAAGAGAGAAGAGAAAGAAGTAAGGAAAGGCTTCTAACATCATTTTGAGTAGGACTTGAGGGATGTAACGTGGAGAGATGAAATCAAACCTTGAGGAGATCATTAAAGGCAAAGCTTGGGATTAAATTTTAACCTGTGCACAATAAAGAATTACTGAAGGCACTAGAAGTGAAGGAGGTAAAGCTCACGCAAATCTGTGTTCTTGATAGAACACGACGGTGGTGGGAAGCTTAGCCAGCATTAACACCACCCACACTCTCTGATTCCTGGATTTCCAATTTCTAATTCTGTACTGCTTTTACTCCCTTTAGTAAACAGTCTCAGATTTCTCCCAGCTTAAAAATTACCACCCACTCAACCAACCAAATAAACAAATGTTCCCTTACCCCTCATCTCCATTTAGCTATTTCAGCTCCCTCATTCAAGTTTAAAAAATGGCTTTATGTTCTCTATGTCTACTTTCTTACTTCTTATTTACTTCTTAACCCACCAGAGTCTAGTTTCTGCCCTAACTACAGAAATGTCTCTTGTCAAGATCACTATGGAGCTCCTAGCTGTTAACTTGAAAGGATGGTCTTCAGTCCTTATGTTAGTCAATCTTGCATGTAATAGGTTCATGCCCTCTTTCCTTCCAAAAGAACACTCTTGCTTTGGCTGTTGGGACATCTCTCACTCTTGGTTTTTATTATACCTTTCTGAGCTGTCTCAGGTGTTTTTCTTTTCCATTACATCTTTTATATATTGCTATTTCCCAGGCTCTTTCCTAGGTCCTTGTTCTGTTTTGAATAGTCCATGCAAGTGTGGGACAATTTGGTACAGATGTCCAGTGGCACTTGGATATAGAAGTCTGTGCTTGAAATAAAGATTTGGGGGCTGTCAGCATGTGCGGTGAAGTGAAGTGAAGTGAAGACAAGTGAAGATATGAGATTAGAGGAGAATATGTAGAGTAAGAACTAGCCCAGGGTAGCCATATGTAAAGGGCAGGTAGAGGGATGGAGTCACCCAAAGAAGTAGAGGGGAAGTCAAGGGACATTGTTGAGATGGAAATCAAGAAGGAAGGAGAATTTCCAGAAGCAGAGAATGCTACAGACACATTAAAGAAAGACTGGAAGGAATCTGTTCAGCTTGGAAAAATCTCACTACTGATAAAGACAGAAACTTTATGGTTTTCATGAGCTTGAATGGGGCAAGAGCAAGAAAGTAGAAAGAGCTGATGTAGTCTGCCCTTTCTAGACTCTTGGCTGTGAAACAAGGAAGGAATTGAGTAATAGAAAGAGAAAGATGCTGTGCTTAAGATGGGAGAGACTTGCATTATCAAGTTTTTTAGGCAAAGGGAAAGGTAAAAAGCTATTAATTTTATATATCACCAAGTTTGTAACTAACCAATAGAAACAGACAGGGATGCACAGAGACCCATATTAAGGAAAGGAGAGTATGTGAGATTCCAAATTTTCTTGTGTTGTGGGTTCATTTCTATTCTTTAAGTTTAATATATGTCTGGTGTTTCATTTCATTTCTTCACAGCAGTAAGATCATAATTTAATTTTTTTCCCTGATGTAGGTATAAATGGAGATGCTAAGGCATATTTATGCGTACAGGGTCATTTCTAGGTGCATGCACTAAATATTAATATTTCAATATCCTCTTCTGAGCTCATGAGCCAACCAAGAAATGCATTTTTCTTGCTTAGTGATGAATTTTTTTCTGAAGCACAAGGCTATTTGAGTGGGATCTCTATGCTCAGAGAAAGCAGTATTATTATTACATTCCCCCCAAAAGAAATATTATTTAGAAAACATGATTAGCATAGGACTTGGGTTCTATATTCTATTTCTCGTATATTCAGAGACATGACACACAAGTTCAGCATATCTAGATAAAACGATACTAAATGAACTCCCATACTGGTGGGTTTAGCTTGCGTTTGTGATCTTATATTCTTCCTTCTCACAACAGCATTTTGGGTTTTCCCCTGGGACATGGCCCTTCACGCTCTCTCTCTCTCTCTCTCTCTCTCTCTCTCTCTCGGTGTTTGTAAATCAAATGAGGCTGACTTTTTCTCTGGCTCCCAAGCAAGGCATATGACCTAAAGCAGGTAAATCAAAGTATAGAATTGCTTTGTCCATAATGACTGGTTTAGAGGTGGCTTCATGACCCAGTCCAGGCCAAGGACGGCCCTATCAAACCTGGGGATGAATTATGGTAAAAAAGGCTCTGTAACCGAAGATATGAGTCTGGAGCTGCCAGCTACCATTTTGTTCCCTTAAGAGAAGAGCCAACCTGAGGATAAAGTTAGCACAAATGAGGGTATGGCCAAGAGATGGAGAGGGCTGGGTTCTTTGTGATATCAGTTGAGTTCTTGCCTCTAGGCATACCTAAAGCATTAGCACTGCGTTTTTAAAATTCATGCAAGCCAATAAATAACCTTTGGAGTTGCATTTCTGTCCCCTGCAGTTGCAAGAACTCTGACAAAAATGTTCACTTGATGCCACATTCACATGTGTGACCTTATGCAATTCTACCCCCGCTGGGTAAGGATTATTAACTTCATTTTATACATAAAGGTCACAAAACTGCTAAATGACAGAGTCAGGATAGGAAAGTCTTAGGTCTTGTGCTTGATCCATTATATCATAGCTCTTTCCCACAAGGTCTCTCTTTAAGGTTTTTAAAGAGAAATTTATAGTGATTAATGCTGTTGCCTTTATTCACCTTCCTGAACTATTAAGGTAAGGTAACTCTCTGATTTAAAACTTAATGCAGCTTTTAGTTTTAAATTTAGTTTATTTACACTTCCTATGTCCTTTATTTCTTCTTCCTTTCCATATATGAATAATTTTTTCTAGACTCCTTTGAAGTAATACATCCAAAATTATTATGATATTCTGTTCTTATTTAAAACGCGCATTTCTCAGCCTGCCACTGTCTATTGATTTGAATCTAACATATCTTATTTGCATGCAAAGTAGACAATGATGCCCAGCACCTAGCACATAGTATAGTAGACGCTCAATAAGTTGAATTTGCTGAATGATTTGTTGAGTGCCCATGGTATGCACTAAAACAGTTTACTGATTGATGTCATGACTGGTAATTTTTCCATTTTGCCTGGGACTCTTCTTCATCTACCTGGCCTGATATTCATACCTTTAGTTTTTCTTTCTTGAGCCAAACAAGGGGAGTGACAATAGGTACAAAAGCCTAGGTAACATGGTTTCAGAGAACATGGGTTCCAGATTCCTATTCTATTACTAAGTAGCTACTTGACCTTCACCAATTATTCACTTTTCCTGAGGCTTTTTTTCTTCAAATAGGTTGTTTTGAGGATTAAAAGAAATAATATGATAAATTTATCAGTTATTATTTTTGGCACAATGTACACACCAGTGGGAAGGCGAGGGATAAAGGAAAAGGACTGATTTCTTCCAGCAACAAATCAAGCCGAGTCAGTACAGCTAAGAAGCAAAAAGGAAAACAGAAGGGACACAGGATGTTTTTTATTTTAATTTTTTAATGTTTATTTATTTTTGAGAGAGAGAGACAGAGTGAGAGTTAGGAGAGGGTCAGAAAGGGAGGGAGACACAGAATCTGAAGCAGCCTCCAGGCTCTGAGCTATCAGCACAGAGCCCGACACAGAGCTCAGACTCAGGGACTGGGAGATCATGACCTGAGCTGAAGTCTGAAGCTTAACTGTCTGAGCCACCCAGGCTCTCCAGGAAAGTGTTTTTTTGTCAGTCCTCTGGGTCTTTCTCATCCCTTTCACCTTGTTTTATTTTTCTCTATAGCACTCAGCCGCTTCTAACATACTTAATTTTCATATATGTGTGTTAATGATCTATTTTGCCCCACTTGAGTTTAAGTTCCATGGGGGTAGGGACTGACTGAGTGGGCACGAAAAGCTATTTGTTCAGTGAGTGAAAAATTGGAGGAGTGTAGACAAAAACATGTTTAGGGGAGAAGCAAGAATCTGGGGCATGAGTATTACTGAGAAGGAGCAGAAAGACCATATAAAGAGAATATCTTTGATAATATCCAGGGTCTGGAGTAGGGAACATCTTTCCAATATTTATTTTCCAAATATATATATATTTATATATTTTTATTATATTATATATACATATATATTTTTGCTTTCAACAAACTTTCTTACAAAAGCTACATTGAATAACCTTTACAATTCGACATTCTCCTTACATGACAGTGGATTCTCAGAACAAAAGGATAGTGATATATCACTGTAATATTCTGAAAGTTAGGATCCCTCAAATCTTGTGCCTTTCTGTTGAGCTCTGTAGTCCCTGAAAGACATTGAGCACATTGTGATACTCCTGTCATGTCATCTCATCTTGTCCTTTTTCTTTTTTTCTTCTTTTTAAAACTGTAAGACCTAATAGGGTACATGCTTTGCAATTTAAGTAGCTTTTTGTTGGCAAGTAAACAAATACTTCAAGTTTATAACAGATGCACAAGTCCACTTTGGGAGAAATGCATTATGGGCTCAGGTGCATCCTAAGAGCTCTTATAATCATATTTGTTCATCTGTTCATGTGGTGTACACCTGTACAAATTTGGCATGGGCTTGGGTACAGTGTAGGAGAGTCCCAGCTTCAGAGCAAACTTCCAATCTTTGGTTCTCTGAATGTTGTAGATTGTTTTACTCTCAAGGCATAGAAAGATAGGATTCTTAGCATATGTAGAAGCCCATTGCCCTTTGGTAAAAGTATTAAATACAAATGCAAATAAATCAACCTGGATCAAAGAGCACAGACCTAATTTGTAAACACTTTAAAGTAAGCAGAAAAAAATGGTTAAAGGTTTTGAGAGTTTTGCATTTAAAAAACTCACAGATTTCACAGACCAGCATATAATCTAAGGGAGTGAGTTGTCATAAGTATATTAGTCTCTCTTTACAAGAATTGTGTTAAAATGTTTTGACTTGCATTTGAAACCTCCCAAAAGTTCAACACTGGATATTTCTATGACACATTCTGGGGATGGGGATGCCTGGGTTGCTCAGTTGGTTAAGCATCGTATTCTTGGTTTTGGCTCATGTCATGATCTCACAGTCAGGAGATGTAGCTTTCATCAGGCTCCATGCTTACAGCATGGGCCCTTGTGATTCTCTCTCTCTCTCTCTCTCTCTCCCTCTGACCCTCCTCTACTCTCTCTTTCTCTCTCTCTCTGTCTCTCTCTCTCAAAAAAATCTGATATCCACATGTATGGAAGAAGGAAAGAAAATACTGAAAACCAAAGACTATTTCAAGGCTAAAGATTATTTCTTAACTTCTCAAAATGTTTAGCAGAAGGTTCATTAGCCTAGAAAATGCTGAAAGACTTAGGTTTTCATTCTTATTTTTTGGTGTATACATTATGTTCTTCTATTACATGTGGGATTGCAAAGTATTATGCTTTACAGACATAAAATTGCGAACTCAAATGTATGTGTGGTTGGACTTCAGTTTTTGCCTTCACTGTAAGAATAAAGAACATGGGGATCTCCAGAGCAGAGCTCCCTTCCCCTCATGGAAAGACAAGAAGATTTTTCCAGTGAATGACCTTGAAAGTATATCCTGAGTTGCTTCTCTCCCGTGCTGTAAAGGTTTGACACAGCAGGTTTGGGATGTTCAAATCCTCCACATTCCAGAGAAAGGTCTGGCCCTTGACTGACTCCTGAGAGGTAACCTCTAAGGCTCTGGAATATCCTACTTGACAAGAATATCTTTGTTTATCTGTGACCTTGAACTACACCTATGTGATTTATGGAGGGGGCTTGGACCATGTGATATCAGTTTGAGCTCTGGTGGTCCTGGAAGCTGGGTAATGAGGGTCAGCCACAAGGTACTCCATGGCTATGTGACTCCCAGCAAAACCCTAAACTCTAAAGCTTGGCAAACTTCCTTGGCTGGCAATACTCAATATGTGTTGTCACATATTGGCTCTGGGAGAATTCAGTGCTGTCTGTATAACTCCACTGGGAGAGGATAACTGGAAGTTTGTGCTTGGTTTCTCTTGATTTTAATCTGTATCCTTTCACTGTGGTTAACCATACAGTGGGTATAACAGTTTTTCCAAGTTCTGTGAGTCCTTCTAGTGAATTGTTGAGCCTGATGATGGCTCGAGGATGCTTGACAACACCCCTCCTTCCAGTGAGAAGGGCTGTCCTTACACTCACTGTTGTGGCTTGTGTACCTAATGACTATAAAGAGCAGGCACCTACACACAGACCATTTGGCAACCAGACTTGGACTGTTTTGCTCTGCTCAAAAGGGTATTCTCATGTTCGCCCCTTTAAAAGGGAGAACAACAGAAGCCTACTATCTTCTTTTTTTAGAGCACAACCCCGCAGTGAATGTAATTGAATTATAGACCTAGCAAGCCTTTCCGAGAGATGCTGAAAGACTGGGAGAGAATTACTGACTTTTATTCTTATGTAGTCTCTCCCTGTGGTCCTACTCGCAGCCTCTTGAAGATGGCAGCTTTCAAGAAGTCATTAATCTGCCACAATGAGGAGAAATGTATGTCTCTCTCTGTGACCTATGTATCATGATTTCGTAGGGAGGTGCCAATCATTATCAGATTCATTAAAATCACCCTCAAAATAAATGTTGATTTCTTCCCCATTGTCTTCACAAACTTGCATTAAATTTAGACTCTAATGCCAAAGAATTTAATATATCTGTCCTCTGCCTTTTGGAGAGGGAGGACAGATATATTAAAAACAAATAACTGGACTGACAAAGCTTCACAGGTGACACTACCACATAGCCACCATTGAGAGCCATACTCCCTATGATAGGGGGAAGCCAACCCCAGTTCTGAAGTATGGTAGGCTGATGGGATAGTGAGATGGAGTCATCTCAGTGGAGTAGGGGGAGAGGAGCTTAGAGAGGAAAGGCACAGGTCTAGAAAGACTGGAAAAGGCCAAGGTCTAATGAGTTTGATCTTCATATGTAGGTTCGGGGACTTTCAATGGCCTTGAGATTCTGCTCTCAACTCAACTCTATTCCAATAGCAAATGCTTGCTGGTCATGCAGCACATAATAGGCCACTTATTCTGCATTGTTTTCTCTGTCTTGTCCTCTGCTCCCTTAAACCTGGCTCAGATCAGTCCTATCCAGAAGTGTGTTTGGCCTGACTAAATGTGGTTATTCCAAAGGCTCCTCAGTAATTCTGTGCTCTCTTCACTCCAGAGTTAACTTCAATTTTTTTTTGCATTCGATATGCTTATGAAGGTGGCCTGTGGAGTCAGTTTTGGTATAACGGGTCTCTGTTTTTCTATATACTTTCAACATAAAATTGTACATATGTTTCTCTGGAAAACTTTTTAGCATCCAAATCCAATCTAATCACATTTACAAACTCAGTAACCTTTTTGAAATCATATCTAAAAGTTATTTGAGTCAAGTTTTTCCTGATGAAATAATAATGCAAAAATAAGTCTTAATATAAATGCAAAGCAGCTGAGGTTATTTTTAAAATTACAGTAACTTAAAGGCTTAAAGAAAAAAAATTACAGCAGTCGCTTATCTGAACAGAGCTCACTGATATTAAAAAAATCCCAAATGGTTTCTGAAACCTGTAGGTGAAATGCATGTCCCTCTGAATGCACAGATCTTTTTTATTTTCCCTAGAATTTTGTAGGCATGGCTGGTTTTTAAAAATGAAGAGGTGATGTAGGCTGAAGGAAGAGGCTGCACTAAAGCAAAGCAAAGGATTCAGAACATATCAGTAAATGAACAATCGGTAACCCCCTGTGTTGCCATTTTCTTCTCTGCTTTATCCTCATATTTTTACACAGTTAATAAGAGGAAGAGCTGGGACTCCAGCAGTTCTAGCTCCATAGTCATGGCTCTTTCCAATTTACCACAACTGCCCTGAGCAATGTTCATTAAGTTTTGGAAATTTTCTTTTTTATATGGCAGATTACTAGGTCTCACTACTATAGCAGATACCTCTACAGCAACACGCCAAAACAAGAACTTGTCCTGTGTCTTTGCACCCAAACTTATTCCATTTCATGACCTGTATTATCATTGTCATCAGCTCAGAGTCTCAACATACTGTAGCTCATATTTGATTCTTCTCTCTTCCCACTCTGACATCTATTCATTCTTATAGATTCTGCTCTCATAAGGCCTCTGAATTCCTCCCCTTCTTGCCGTCTCTGCTGCTGCCACCCTAGCTTGAGTCCTTATTTTTATTATTAATTAATTGTACAGCTGCAATAGCTCCTAACTGGTCTCCTAACTCCTGGTTCCTTTCTTTCTTCCAGTCTCTCCTTTATGGTGGAAAGACTGTTTCTGTTCTTCTTACTCCTGGAAGCCCTTTCCCTGTCAATACTTTGTTAAATTCTATTCATCCTATGAAAACCATCACATATACCCTTTCTTCTTTCTCCAATATGGTAGCATGATTGCATGAATGACCCAAATTAAATGGCATCCCTGTGTCTGTCTCTTACTCTGTTAGTTGATGGTTTCTTCTCAAACTGACACTGGGCTTGTTTGTGTGACTTGCTTTCGCAAATGGGAAAGTAGCAAACTTGATTCAAGCAAAGGCTTAAAAATAGCACAGGGCAATTTCTGCTTTCTTTACCCCTTGATCGTCTGCATTTTCTCCTGAGGACACATGCATGGAATCCTACTGGAAAAGGAGACAAGTGGAACAGAATCAAGTCAGCCCAGGTTGATGCAGCCAAGGCTAACCTGGACTAAACATCCAACATCTGACCACAGATACATAATTAAGCCCAGCTAAGGTCAGCAGAATCATTCAGCTGAACCTTAGACCTGTGAGAAATTATCAGTTGGTGTTTAGAGTATAAGTTTGGGGGTGCTTTGTTATTGAGCAGTAGCTAATGAATACACCCATTATGCTTTTCTTCTGAAATATTTCCATATTGTATGTATTTTAGCATTTATTATGTCTGACTTCTGTTGGACTGGGTCCTTTATGTCAGGGGCCACATTTTAATTTTCTATTTATTTATTTATTTATTTATTTTCTTGAATAGTTTATTGTCAAGTTGGTTTCCACATAACACCCAGTGCTCATCCCAACAAGTGACCTCCTCCATGCCCATCATCCCCCTTCCCCTTACCCCAATCCCCATCAGCCCTCAGTTTGTTCTCAGCATTCATGAGTCTCTCATGGTTTGCCTCCCTCCCTCTCCCCAACTATTTTTCCCCTTCTTCTCTCCCATGTGCCTCCATTAAGTTCCTCCTAATCCACCTATACAGGCCACATTTTTAAAGCCCCAGTATCTGGCACATAACCTGGCACACAGTAGGTATACAATAAATATTTATTTATTTTATGTAATTATACGGTAACTCATCCCTCCTCAATCTTTTACAAAACAACTGAGTCAAAATGGGTTTTTTTGGCCATCTTTTCAGATTTAGCAAGAATATCTGTTTCAGTCAAATCTTTATGTAAGCTGTGAGAGAAAAAGCTTACTCTATGAATGGTTGAAAATTAGTGTTTGTTTTTTTTGTTTTCACTCTTACATTTGGATAAGCCTCTTGTTTAGGAGGAGAAGCAGTCAGTCAGTTCAGCTCCAGTACATGTCTTATGACTTCCAAGGTGGGGCACATGTAATGGATCCTGGATTTGGGGAAGGTACTTTCCAGGGTAGGGAAAGTTTAGGGCTTTGGAGAAAAGAAGGGGAATGGGAGATTGTGAGTAATGTCTACATCATCTTCCTTTCCCCGTCACTGTAAACAATGGTAAAATATGCATGGACTTTTAATTCAACCATCTTTCCGCTTGAGGCAAACTTGAATCAAATTTCATAGAGAATACTCTACAAGCAACACTGGTAGTTGTTTCCATGCAGAGAGGTAAAAATGACTAAATACTTTTGAATTTTTTTTCAGCCTGTTTGTGCATATTTCTGATAGTCTATGAATCTTCTATAAAGATGTTAGTAATTTTTTTAGTTTATTTATTTATTTATTTAGAGTACATGTGTCAGTGGGTTGCGGGGAGAGAGACAGACAGACAGACAGACAGAGAATGAGAATCCCAAGCAGGTTCCATGCTGTCAGCTCAGAGCCAGACACAGAGCTCAATCTCAGGAAACATGAAATCATGACTTGAGCTAAAATCAAGATTTGGACAATTATCTGACTCAGTCATCCAGGTGCCTCTATAAGGAGACTTTAGATAACATAGTGAATTTGTCTTTGGTATTTAAAATTTAAGCTACAGGGATGCCTGGGTGGCTTAGTTGGTTCAGCGTCCAACTTCAGCTCAGGTCATGATCTCATGGCTTGTGAGTTTAAGTCCTGCATCAGGCTCTGTGCTGACAGCCCAGAGCCTGGAGCCTGCTTTGGATTCTGTGTCTCCCCCTCTCTCTGCCCTTCCCTCACTCGTGCTCTCTCTGTCAAAAATAAACTTTAAAAAAGAATTTAAAAAATAAATAAAATATAATCTACAAAATATTTAAATTATACTTGTACATTAAGTACCAGTCATTGATTTCCCAACCAGTGGCAAGCATGTCTCATATATGACATACATATGTTATGTATATGTCTGCTCATATTCATATATACAGTTGACCTTTGAACAACATGGATTTGAACTATGCAGGTCCACTTACATGTAGAGTTTTTGAGCAAATACAGTATTGTATTATAAATGTATTTTCTCTTCCTTAAGATTTTCTTAGTAACATTTTCCTTTCTTTTTCTTTATTGTAAGACTACAGTATATAACACATGAACATACAAATATGTGTTAATCAACTGTTTATGTTATCTGCAAGGCTTCCAATCAACAGTAGGCTATTAGTAATTAAACTTTGAGGGAGTCAAAAGTTGTATGTGAATTTTCAAATGCGCAGGAGGTCAACACCCCTAATCCCTATGTTGTTCAAGGGTCAACTGTATACATGGTATTATTTTGGGGTCTATTCTCTCAATCTCTACACCTTCTCCCAAGCTCACAGCCTTCCTGGTAGAGCATCTTATGCATAGTAGACATTTAGAAAATTTACCATTTCTTAGCCAACCCTACCCTCTTCTCCTTTGAGCTTTCTGAGACATTAGACATTCCTATCTCCAATCTCCTTGGTACCAGAACTGGCACAGTATTTGCTACACATCAACACTTGGACAATGACTAATGGCATCATCTAGGGAAGAGCAAGTAGCAGATTCATGAAATTTATTTCTTTTCAGCCTTTTATGCAAAGACTAATTGCTTGTTTAAGTAAATGCATCTGACTTGAATAGCAATTGAAGATGTTTTGGGATAGTTTAAGTATTGAATTTCACAAGCAGTGACCAAGGCTAAGAAAATTCAGGTTAATGTCCTGAAAACTTTTAATCAATACAGAGGCTTTTCCTTACAGAACAAAATTGGCCTTGGCAATAGACAAAATGAAGGGTCAGAAATTGAAATGCCCATAGAGGTCAGACAGGTAACAGAAATCAGTCAAGTAGGTGGGGAGTGTAGTGAATTGGCGAGGCCTTCCTTACTTTGAGTATTGTCATGGGAGGCCCAGGGTGGCCAATCACCCAATTTTTAAAGCAAGTTGGAAAATACAAATTTTATTTAAATGTGATATTTGAGGGGCGCCTGGGTGGCTTAGTCGGTTAAGCGTCCGACTTTCGCTTAGGTCATGATCTCACGGTTCGTGGATTCGAGCCCCGCGTGGGGCTCTGTGATGACTGCCAGCTCAGAGCCTGGAGCCTATTTCGGAGTCTGTGTCTCCCTCTTCTCTGACCCTCCCCTGCTCACGCTGTCTCTCTCTCTCTCTCCTAGAAATAAATTTAAAAAAAAATAAAAATATTAAAAAAAATAAATGTGATACTTGAGTTTTAATTATTGACAACTAATTCAAGAATATAGATTGTTCTCAGGCTATCATTTTGCTTCCTGTAAGCTAAACAGAGACAGTTTATGGATTTTCCAATTGTTCTTTCCTCACTATAGGAATTAACCATTATTTCATTCTGACCTATGATAGCTACATCACAAGGTGTAATGGGAAATTACCTAGGGGACACCTGAAGCTAAGTTCCAAGCGAACATTGTCTATTGAGCAGAAAATCTGTTTGTATGAATGTCTCTGAATATATTTCAGAGTTAAAGTTTAACAGAGTTTCTTGTCAAAGTAGTGCTTCCTGTAAACATGCTGCAACTTGTGTTGGAAATGTCTGGGAAAACTCCTTTAGTGAGTGAGGGGCTAACTATTTAGTGACATATCCTCGGCCTCAGTTGAGACACTCTTCACACGGCTGGCTATGATCCAGGTAAAACAATGCTACAGATCAGAGGTTTCACAGGACCTTGGGGAGCTATAGCAAGGGACAGCTAGGAGAATTCACATCTTACCCCAAAGAAAATCCCTACTCATACCTCTCATGGTAAATTGCATCTAAAGGTTATTACATTCAAGGCGGGCTTTGGGGTATAAATTTGTAGGATATTGTTCTTTACCTTTACACTGATAACAATTGATCGGTTGATAAACAACCACTCTCCAATATCCCCAGAATGTTCCTTTGTTTCCGTGGCCACCCTGTTCCTTTCCTTGGACTCCTCAGACCTCCTACAAGAATCAGGCACTGCAGTGTTAACGCATTTCCCTGTACTGCAAAGGGCAGGCTCTGTTCTCTTTGCTAGTGCCCAAGCCATACCAGCTTAAAATATCTAACTGTTATTTTGGAACACTTGAACTAGAATGCCAGGACTCCATAAAAAGCAACACAATTCATATATTATGATGTTTTATTCTTACTGCTCTCCTTCTGGTAGCCATGGGCTAGCGGAAAGCCTGAGATGAGTGGGAACAAATAGCTCAAGGAACAGAACACATATTTCACTAAAAGCCAGAGGTCCTTTGTTCCAGTCCCAATATGTAGTAGATGCCCTGAAGCATATATTCATGAGTTTCATCTTACATTTTTCTATTATTGGAAAATTTCGACTGGGTAATTTTAAAACATAGATTTTTCTCCCCCCTGCAAATATGCAGTCTCCGCACACATACTCTGTGGTAGCTGTGAAACAGTTGGAGAATTCCCCGTGTTCAGTGACCTCAAAGTCACACTTCAAGCTGTGCTGTGGTTTCTTGCTAGTACAATAAAATGTATATGAGTTGTGACTGGCTTCAGAGTCAGGAGCAGGTATTTTAGTGTTTAATAATCTGGCTCCATTAATTTTGGTGGTTGCTGTCCATGTTTCTATTTTTGTCTCTAGTTAGAACTGTCAAGAAAGGAGCTCACCAGATTTCTGCAAATGCTTTTGCAAAATTGCCATTTGCCAAATCAAATGTCCGAGGCAGTGATCACACTTCCACAGTTACACATGCCCATCACGTGCTTTTCCATAAATGACTACCCGAGAGCCTGGGCAGAGAGCGCGGATGAGGTGGGGAGTGAGAGAGAAAGTAATGAGGAGACATACCTTGGCTTTCACAGACAAGCCTGTCCCCTAATTGCTCCCTCCTGTCACAGCCACCATGGCAGTGGCGGCAGCCTCTGACCTAGGTGGCTGTGGTCTCCCCGGGTGATGAGAGACCCTGCCAGAGCAGAGAGAGGAGCAAGACCAACACAGATGTGCAGAACATACCTCATTCTGATAACCATCAAAGTCACATATCATAGTTTCGAGATTATTAGGGGTTGAATTGTGCCCCCACCATATTCATGTTGAAATCCGAATCCCCGGTACCTGCAAATGTGACCTTATTAGGAACTAGGGCATTGCAGGTGTAATTAGTTAAGTAAAGATGAGGTCAAACTGCAGTAGGTGGGCCTTTGATCCAAATGGCTGGTGTCCTTATAAAATGAGGAGATTTGGACGCAGACACGCAGAGGTAGTATGTCATGTGGCAATGGTGGCTGCGATTGGAGTTATGCATCTATAAGCCAAAGAACACCAAGGGTTGCAGAAAACAGCCAGAATTTAAGGAAAGACAAGGAAGGATTTTCCTCTACAGATTTCAGAGGGAACATGGCCCTGAGGACAAGGTGATTTCAGACTTCCAGCCTCTGGAACTGACATAATAGATTTCTGCTGCTTTAAGCACTGTTTTGGCTGCCATAGGGTACTAATACAGAGACCACGCCTCAACTTTTGTGTAAGGAGGCAAAGTTTTGAATTTAAGTGTCTGTTATACTTAGAGTGCTCCAAATATCTGAATTCAGGGGGATAACATCTGTTAGCTCACTGTGATGTTGATATTTTCCTACCTGTAGAATTCCTATCACAGGGGCATGAAAGCTCAGAGATTGAGAACGTGAGCCATGGGGGTCATTCACAGGCTCAATCACTTAGGGGCTGTGTGATTCTGGGAATGTTACTCAATCTCTTTACTTTTTAGGTTCATTATCTGTAAAATGGGGTACTAATAGTATCTCCCTCACTTGATATAATTTATAAGAATTTAGTGAGATAAAGCATTAATCCATGTTCACTTGGCAACTATTTATTGAGTCATGGTATGTGCTGCATTTACAGTTAAGTAGGGAAAAGTAAACAAAAGACAAATGAGATAATCACAAAAGTGACAGACTTGGGAAGAGATCAACAAGTCTTCAAAGAAAGTGTAAATGGTGGTGGGGAGGGGACCCACTTTATTTTTTAAAGTTTACTTATTTATTGAGAGAGAGAGAGAGAGAGAATGAAAGAATGAGAATGAGCAGGGGAGGGGTAGAGAGAGAGAGGGAATCCCAAGCAGGCTCCAAGCTGTCAGCACAGAGCTTGATGTGGGACTTGATCTCATGAACTATGAGATCATGGCCTGAGCCAAAATCAACTTATCCACTCAGGCGCCTCTGGGACCCACTTTGGATAAGAAATCCAAGGACTACTGTGAAGAGGTCAAATTTGAACCAACACCAAAAGAATGAATATGTGTTAGTGGAGTGAAAAGTTGGGGAAAGAAATCAATGGCAGAGGGAGCAGCTTGTACAAATGCCCTGAGGTAGAAAGAGCATGGCTTATTCAAAATGTCTGTTTAGGTAAGGGGTAGATGGCTACAGTGGTTTTCTACTGATGCCTTAACTAATCACTACAAATTTAGGAGCCTGAAACAGCATCCGTTTATTATCTAACAGTTTCAGTGGGTCAGAAGTCTGGGCACAGCTGAATTCTCTGCTTAGAGTCTGTCAAGGCTGAAATCGAAATGGCAGTCAAGCTAGTTCTCATCTGAGGCTCAGGATCCTCACTGGTGGTTGGCACTTCATTTTCACACTATCCATGTGGCACTTTGTATTTTTTTTAAGCTGGCAACAGCAGATTAAGTCCTTCTCTGATTTTGAATCTGCCTGTCTTGCTTGCCTTTGCTTTAAGGGCTCCTGTGATTTTTTTGGACCCACCTGGGTAATCCATGCTACTCTCCCCATTTTAAAGTCAATTGATAAGCCCCTTAAACATATTCACTGTAACACATTCACAGGCATGAGATTCACAGTCTTGGGGATTTGGGTGTGGAGTCTTCCTGCTAGCTGTAATTCTGCCTACCACATCATACGACCATGGAAAGGAATCTGATGATGTAGGGCCTTATGGATCATGGTGAAGATTTTGAAATTTAATAGCAATAATTATAGTAATTACCATCATGTAGCTACTATGCATAGCATCTATTTATTAGATACCAAACATTACAAAATATAATCTTATTGGGTCCTCCTAATAGCCTTTTGAGAAAAGTACCACTATACTCAATTTACAGATGAGAAAAATGAGGCTCAAGTGATCTACCCAAGATTGCACATCTCCTGGTGACTTCCTATTTAAACCCAGGTATGTCAGTTTCCAAATTCCATCGGCATTTTAAAAATGTTTATTTATTTACTTTGAGAGAGAGAGAGAGAGAGAGAGAGAGAGAGAGAGGTTGATTGTTCAAAGAGAGAGACGGAGAGAAAAAATCCCAAGCAGCTGTCAGTGCTCAGCCTGATATGGGGCTCAATCTCATAAACTGTGATATCATGACCTGAGCTGAAAATCAAGAGTCTGAAACTTTACCTACTGAACAGCCCAGATGCCCCCAAATGCTAATGGTAGCATTTTTATTTTAAGTCCCCCTTATTTAGACATGCATTTAAGATATACATTTTTAGAGGTTTCAATAGGGACTTTTCTGTTCTTATGGGTAAAAGCATAATTGATCTAACTAGGTCATTTTCTTTTTGAGTCTCTTAACCATGCCTAGGGGAAGCCTAGTCATTCCAACCATTAGGTCATAGCCCAGGACTACAGTAGATTTGGCATCTTATATATTAAAGTGTTTTTTTAATTTTTTTATGTTATCATATTATTTATTTATTTATTTTACAAATAGTTTATTGTCAAGTTGGTTTCCATATAACACCCAGTGCTCATACCCACAAGTGCCCTCCTCCATGCCCATCTCCCCCCTATATTAAAGAGTGTTAAAGAATCTCTGGAGCTCAATGAAGCAAAGCTTATTCAGTTTTTTGATATACTTTTCTCAAAATTTGGTTTGTGGGCTTTTCATTTTCATGGGCCCAGTATGAGTATGAATACTATCTCCTGCTTTGCCTTTGGAAATACCTTGATTTTTGTTGAGGGAATGAACTTTGAAATTTCTCAAAGCAGAAGGACACATATATCACTAAGGCAGTGTTTAATATTGGGGCCATAGTATCCATATTCTAATCTTCTTCAAGTATCTCATTAATTATCTGTATTTTGATTACAGTTAGAAACCTGGCCATTTCCACAAATTGTTTCATAATATCTAGGCAGATTCTTATAGTTCTGGGGCCTGTAGGGGAGCACATTTTTACATGGGGCTAGAGAATATGCATTGCTCTTCCCCCACGGGCTTCCTTGTTCACCTCTTGGTCCATCCTGCCAAGGATAAGGTTCTAGAGATCTGACTCCATGCTGAGGACAAGAGGTGACGAGTCACATATTAGTTCCTTCTCCCCATCAGCTGCTTACATAGAATGGTTCCTTGTGTTTAAAAGTCTGGTAGACAGAAAATATTGAGGACTATAATTGTGGAGCCACCTCTAGGGGGTAGTCAAATCATTTCCAAGGCCCTGGGGTGGGGGTGTTTGGAGATGGACTCTGTCCCTCTCTGGGAAAGCAGGCGGAAATGTTGCAGGAGAGGAGAGAGTTGGGGAAGGTATGTCCCACTGATTGGAGCTGTGTCCTGAGAGATTGCCCAGCAGGCCTATTTTGCAAAAATGGTCCAGTGCCAGTTCCCAGGTGTCTGCTGATTGAGGGCAATTCATCATTAGTTAATATTTCAGTGCCCATTGAGTGCTGCTTCCCTGTGCTCCCTGTAGCTCCAGAAATGCTTGCTTGAGGATATGCTGCTAGAACCCAGGATTCCAGGAGAGAATAAGAAACACACGTGCATTCCTATTGCCAAAAACCATTGCTTTGCAGCTGCAGTACAAAAGCAGTTATCACCACATTTAAATCGTGCGGGAGGGGGAAAGAATTCCACCCAAAGCAAAACTTTGTTTGCCAAGTTTCTTGTTAGTCTTTCCTATACAGGGGGTAGGAAGCATTCCCAGAAAGAATGGCAAATGAAGTTACAACAAACTTAAAAAAGGCAATTCACAAGGGAACAAGATCTTCAACAAATGAAAAAGTGTAAATGGTAATATTCCAGCAAATTAGCTCCTAGAGAAGCCCTTAGGCAGAACTGTAAGCCATTATAATTAAGGATTTGGAAAATATCAGTATTTAATTAGAGCCTCTTTTCTTGGTAAAATGCTGTTGCCGTTGCTGTAACTTCAGGTGTAAACAACTAAACATAACCGTTTCTAAAATGTGTTTTGTTGCAAGCCTAGAATCAATGCCAATGTTAATTTGCTTATCTTGAGGCTTCCTCGCCTATTTTTTGTTATGTTTTGCTTCTGATCGGAGCTGAATTTTAAGAGCATTTTTATCTTTAGTTCCCAAATGCAGCCATCTCCAGTTCCCAGGCTGTTTTAGGTATTTATTCACAAATACTGGGGAGCATCCCACAAATCTACCAACTCCTCTGTAATCTAATAAACACGGTTTCTCCAATATTTAATGCATATTTGTGGCAGTTGTTTCAGACAAGGAGTTTTCAAATCCATCCCCCACCTAATCAAGTATCTTGACAATAGCAAAATGTTTCAGTTTTATCCCTTAATATTATAGAAATCGGTTTGTGCCACATGAAATGCCGATTAAAACACACACACCACACACACACACACACACACACACACACACACGGAATACCTGGTGCCTGACTCACATCAGTCTTAGCCCCCACTTTTTGCACCTGCAATATTCCTGACAACAGATAAACCTTTATTCCTTTGCCTATATAGGGACGCGTGTAACTCAAAATGTTTTCCTGCCGTGATGGAGAAGATGAGGCATTATCAAGACTAACACTACAATTTAACGCTTCAGAGGAGCAGTGTATATCATTACTCCCTCTGTAGCCAAGCACACTAATTAATATTTATTGCACCTGTCAAGCCAGTAGCCACGGCCAATCCATTCCTGTGGCAGTTCAATGGGAGACTGGACACCATATTTCTCCTTGGCAGACACGTTTGGGTCATCAGCAAAGACAGAAGCCCCTTTCCCCAGTGAGACTTCGTAAACCGCTCTCTTTTCTCTTGCAAAATTAAACCATTCATTCTTTTCGCGTTAATTTTTATCCTTGTTGGAAGCTGCTGTAAAAAGTAAGTGGGGGGAGGGTGGAGAAAGGATGAGAAACCGCTGCATGTTCAGGATCAGCTGTCTAACATATTTATTAGAACAAGGGCTTTCGGAACCCATGACCTTTGCTTTGTATCAGACATCCCTTAAAGGTTACAGACATGTGGGGGGGAGACATGGTTATAAATCCTCATGAAGTTTAATCAAAAGCGGCAGATCACCCAGCAGTAAACATGTTATTAAAACTCTTTGACTTAAGACTTTGTTTAGCATTGTCAACAGACCCCCATCATCAACAGGTAGCTGGCGGTGGAATTAATTAAGCGAGGGTAAAATAATAGATGAATTCTCATGTTGCACCTACAGCAAGGCATTTGGCACCGAGAGCGGAGAAGTTTCTATCAAGGCTGTGAATCATTCGATGGTGCATCTGAGTAAACCCAGCACGGCTGTGGAACAAAGTTTACTCAAAAATTTAATTAGAAGAACATGTAAACCATACTGGAGAAAAGTAGGGCACCGAATGCGGCTTTATTTATTTTACTTTACTTATTTTTGCTAATTCTGTCAGAAGCACCTGTGTCATTAGAACCACGTGACCCAAACTGCCAAGCTTTTGATTAACAGGAGGAATACCATGAACTGATCACTGAAGATTATCAAGGCCATTATATTTTCCCTTTGAAATAATTGCTCTTCCCTTGAGGATGACAACATTAATGCTGAAGATAATGAAGCAACAATAGGAATAATAATAAAGGAGCCAGAAGATTCTGAGCTGGTATGATGCCCCAGGTACTAAGTGCTTCACATACATTATCTCATTTAATTCTTACAACCGTTGGAGGTAGGAATTATTAGGTCTATGAAGAAGATGAGTAATTGAAGTAGAGAGGAGGCTTGTAGCCCATGTCACCCAGATATAGTCTGTTTTACTCCGAAGCTGTTCTGACTACTGCCTTGTCTTTAGGATGGAGGCTTCTTTGCAGGGCAGTGGGGGTCCCGGGAGAATAATCCATTTACATAAGAATGCAGCATCAGGGGCGCCTGGGTGGCTTAGTCGGTTAAGCGTCTGACTTTCGCTCAGGTCATGATCTCGCGGTTCGTGGGTTCGAGCTCCGTGTCGGGCTCTGTGCTGACTGCCAGCTCAGAGCCTGGAGCCTGTTTCAGTCTGTGACTCCCTCTCTCTGACCCTCCCCTGCTCACGCTGTCTCTCTCTCTCTCCTAGAAATAAATAAATAAAAAAAAAAAAGAATGCAGCATCAATGTAATCTTTCTACTGCTGTCCTGTGGCTCCTGCTTGGGTTGGTGTTTCCCCTTGGCAGTGTTTTCCACGTCCTGATCTTTGGAATTAGACTTTCCACACACTGGGCTGGCCAGTTAACTAATGCCTCAGCCTCAAGTTCCTTATTATCAGTTGGGGATATTTTTTCCCCTTTCATAGTGTTGTTATAATGATTAAATGAGATGACATATGTAAAACCTTCAGCACAGTGTAAGCTCTCATTATTATTAGAAGTTCTGTGTGTGATTTTCAAAGTGTGGCTTTTGAAGGGCGGCAGCAGCAGCATCACCTGTGCACATGTTAAACTGCAAATCCCTGGGCCCGCCCTGGACTCACCCAATCATAACTTTAGGAGGCAGGCCCCAGTTATTACACTTTATGTTTTTTATTTTTATTTTTTTAAGTTTACTTATTTGAAAGAGAGAAGGAGAGACAGCAAGTGAGTGTGAACAGGGGAAAGGCAGAGAGAGAGAGGGAGAATGAGAATCTGTCGGCACAGAGCCTGATGTGGGGCTCAAACTCACTAACCTGAGATCATGACCTGAGCCGAAACCAAGAGTCAGATGCTTAACCAACTGAGGCACCCAGCCGCCCCCTCCCCCCACCCCCCTCNGAATTCATGTGATGGTGATGCTCTATTGTCTGGGTACCTCTGGTCTACATACCAATGCTTCTTATTGATGAGTTGCATTTTGACTGCTGGACATCTGTTTTCTCCTTCCTTTGGATAACGATTATGGCAGCTTGCTCACCATGTTTCTCCTCTTCACTCTTGGTGTGTGGGATAGAGAAATCAGTTGGCTTCCCTATTCAAAGTAAGATTCCGACAGGGAAACTTTGCTCCACTAGTGGCTCACCTGTTTTTCTAATAAATGTCTCCTGCTTTTCTATGCTGTTCGAGTGAAAATTGTGAGGCCCTCTGGATAGGAGCTAATTCTATGCTCTGTGGATTGTCTGCCTCATTTTTTAGTCCTAATGATTATCCCTAATAATAATAATTACTGAAAGCTTTTCTTTGACTTGATTACTGCTTTATGCTGAAGAAAAAAAATCTCTTCAATTTTTCCTTCCCTTTCTGAGGCCTGACAAATGACTATTACCATGTTAAATCACTCACCTGTGTAAAGCAAAGATTTTTATTTATGTCTCTGATGTTTGTTCTTTAATATCTGTAGAAAAACATAAAATTTGTATTAAATTGTAAATGGGGACTTTCATTCTAAACAAGGGTCGGCAGCTTTTCCCTTTTACTTGTTTGCCATATTTAATTCAACCCTAGAAGACTGGTACACGCATCATTTCCTTCTCATCTCTGTTTCACTGTTGAGTGAAGTGTTCTGAATTAATTTTGTTAAATTATTAATAGCTCACTATTGGAAAACATTCCGGCACTGGAGTTTATATTTCATCATGCGCTGTGAAGTAATATGGTAGATTTCATGCACATGAATGAATATGCTTTTAGTGGTTAGGTGAAATTTTGGTTCTGGCCTACCCACAATGAATTCTCATGAAGACGTAATTTAATAATGAAGTGGATATTTTAGCTTTCATTAGATCAGGACAGTTTCCTGGGAATCAAATGATTAGAATTATAGAATGGGTTGGGTCATTCATTTATTTCACAGAAATGTGCTAAGCATCCTGTTAGGCACTGGAAATATGATGGGGGGATAAAAGGAGATATGGGCTTTGCCCTAAAGACTTTATAGTCTAGTGGGGAAGACATACATTAATCAAAGAATCACCAGAATAAATGTAAAAGGACAATCACGGTGACTGTTACAAAAGAAAGGAGGAAGGTATGTAACTGTGAGCATATGAGAGAAATTGACCTAGTCTTCCCTGGGAAGTGGTGTGCACTGAGGTGAGGGAGGAGTATGGTTATTTTAGGTGTGGGGGATTGGGATTGTCATGGGAAAGGGTACTTTGGAGAGAAGGAACAACATGTACAAATGTCCTGTGGCAGAAGGGAGCATAACAGCTAAGTGGCTGAGAAAAAGTCAGGTGGTTAGGGGTCAGGGAATAATGGGGACCCATCAAGGAGTTTAAAGCAGAGGAAGATGTGAATAGATTTAGGTTTTAGCATGATCACTCTGGTTGCAGTGGAGGGTATGGATTGTCAGGAGACCAGAATGAATGTAGGCAGATTAGCCAGTAGGCTTTTTCAGAAGAGGTAGCACTGAAGGGCTGGATAGGGGTAGAAGTGGCAGAGATTGAAAGAATGCGTGAATGTAAAGATAATGACAGGATAGTGATGGGCAGAGAGATGATTCTCTGATTCTGGTGTGCATAGGGATACTGTTCAGCAAGCTAAGAAACACCTGGAAGAAAACCATGTTTGCCAGAGAAGCTCAGGTCTGCTTTTGGACTGTTGAGTGTGATAAGCCAAGGGAGTGCTGGATATTTGGGTCTGGAGCTCAGAGGAAAGTCTAAAATGGCACATGTTGGGGCACCTGGGTGGGTCAGTCGGTTGAGCGTCTGACTTCGGCTCAGGTCATGATTTCATGGTTTGTGGATTCAAGGCCCACGTCGGGCTCTGTGCTGACAGCTAGCTCAGAGCCTGGAGTCCCTTTCAGATTCTGTGTCTCCCTCTCTCTCTCTGACCCTCCCCTGCTCACACTGTCTCTCTCTCTCTCTCCAAAATAAATAAAAAACATTTTAAAAAGTTATTTAAAAATGGCACATGTACACTTGGATTTATCTGTATATATGTGATGTTGCAGCTACAGGCATGGATGAGAAGGGGGGCATAGATTCATATTTTAATGAATAGCAACATTTAATGCTAAGTAAAGGAGAAGACAAAGAAGGAATGGCTAGAGGGAAGGAGGGAAAGGAGAGTGAGATATCACTGAAGCTTAGGAAAGAAAGTATTTCAAGAGAGCAGGAGTGGCCAACAGAGCCAAAGTATGCCAAAAGAAAAGATCAGCAAAAGGTCTACTGGATATGGAGAAACCCATGGTTTGGTATACTTGATACTGAATCTTGGGAAAATCATGAGACATAATAACATAACAGTGGTCCCTGATAATTATTGAGATATGTACTATTGAGGTTATCCATCTCTCCCTGCCTGAACCCATCTGCCTATGGCCCAAGAGGGAGGAGAACAGAGAAGACCCACTGAGGTATGAAAGGTAGTGAAGCACATGCAAAAGCAGGCTCTGGAGGCAGACATCAAAGTTTAAATTCTGCCTCCAAACTACTTAGTTTGTCTGGATTTCTTCATCTTCCTAAGTTTCAGTTTCTTTATCTGTAAGATGAGCATAACTATTTACAGGTACTTGTGAGGATTAAGGAGAAATGGATCAAAATCTTAACAAGGTACCTGACCCACCACCAAAGTTAAAAATAATTGTTCATTTAAAAAATGAATGATGAATTTCAGGCAAGGGAATGAGAAAGAGATATGCATTTTAGCAAGATGACTATATCTATCTATCTATCTATCTATCTATCTATCTATCTATCTATCTATCTATCATCTATCTATCTTCTGTCTATCTAAATGACTTCATAATTGGAAGAATAACAGTAACTAAGTACAAAGAATGTTCATTTTTGTTACCTTGGAAGGGGGTTTCTAATAGTGTGCCGTGGGTCATTTACCTTTTCAGTTAATGCCTTTCATTAGGACATAACAATAATCTTACGAAATGTACAGATGATAAAAAGACATGAATATGGAACTGATAGTAAATATAAACTGTGACAATATAAAGATTGAAAATAAAACAAAATAAATGGTCTGAATCAAATCAGACAAAAATTTGACAACCAACTAATAAACAAACTATAGAAATTCAGGACAGTATGATCCATGTGACTTTTTTGTAAGAGGTTTAGGATTTAAACAGACAGTTCATTCTATACAAGGCCATGGTGGGATTGCTCCCAAAAGGCTGTGTAGACACTGCTGTAATCAACATAATTCAGTTTATCTCTCCTTTTTGGGACCTATCTAGGCTACATTTCCCAACCTCTGTGTCTGGTTTTTGCTAACGGAACACAAGAAGAAGTGTTTCCCCTCTGGGCCTGGGCAGTTAAGAGCACCAAGGCCTCTCCATAGTTTCACTTTTCCCTTGACTTAGGGCTGGATGTAGTGGGACACTCTGAGGTCCTAGGAATGTGCCAAAGCCTGGGTCCATGAAGGACTGTGCTGAGGGGAGCCCTTCCCCTGCCCTTGTCTCCTGATCTGTGACTTCATGTCACCTGAGAAGCGCACAAAAAACAAACTTACAAGTTAAGCCATGGAGATTTGGGGACTATTACCATAATGACTGCCAGTATTCTTTACTAAAAGACTAACAACAAGCAAAAATAGAAACAAAAAAACCCCCCACTTCTCTTCAGTAATATTAGTAGAAGTATGGTGCCAGTTTAATGGGAAATGGTATTCTGGAAGAAATCATCTAGGAAGATACTAAACGACTTGACCACATTTTTGTATTCAGTTAGTAGAATATACCACAGTTACAGCCTGATTTTTAGGTTCTTGGCTTCACACAAGAAGAGATAGATATGTTGAGAGAGTTCTTAACATACCCTAGGCACTCACTCAATAAGTATCTGTGAAATGAATAAATATTAAAATGTATACATTCAGGGGTACCTGAATGGTTCAGTTGGTTGAGTGTCTGACTTTTGATTTCAGCTCAGGTCATGACCTCAGAGTCATGGGATTGAGCCCTGTGTCTGGCTCTCTGCTGAGCTTGGAGCCTACTTGAGATTCTCTCTTCCTCTGTCCCTCTTCCCTGCTTGCACAGTCTCTCTCCCTCTAATATTAAAAAAATAAAATAAAATAAAATAAAATAAAATAAAAATGTATACATTCAGTGGCATGACCACAAGGAAAGGTGGTAAATTGAATCTGTGTCCTATTAAGGGTGGTTGGAGGAGCTGAGATTGTTCAGTTGGGAGAAAATGAGACAGGATGGGTATCACCAACTATGAAAGTACTATGTTTTAGAAGAAGGATTAGATCAGTTCTCTGGGAGTCCAGCATGGGACTGGAATAATAGGTTGAAGTTAGTCATTTCTGTTCATTGCATGATGATGGAATTTATGGAGGTCCCTCATCAGTCAGAGATGTTCAAAGGAGAAGTAACCTCTTACTACATTTGAAGTGTTTAAGCAAAGAGTGAGTGACCATCAGCTGGGGGAAAATATGGAAGAAATTCAAGCACTGAATGGAATCCTGGATAAGATGCCCATTAAGACCTCTTACAACCCTAAGGTTCTATGTTTACATGGTTCTAAATTAAACTTCATCTAGAGAGAGTGTCGACAAAAGGCACTGATCCAAGGGAGTCCTGTGGTGGGCCACACATGGCTTGTCTATAGTGAGAGTAAATTTCCTTTTCATCTTGTAAATAATAGTCACTGTTTTGTTCTTTATAGGGCAGAGATTATTAATGCTTCTTCCCAATTGTCTTCTCCAGATTGTTAAAGGTGGCTCTACCTTATAATTTTTTTAAATCATGAAAACAATATTCATAGGAGGGTTTTTCGTATAGGTGGTCTTGAACCACTGTAGGGAAGTTTTAGCTGAAGGTCAAGTGATTTGAAATCTATTGCATATCAAGTTGTGTTGCTCTGAGTGCCCACCAAATGCCAGGAGCTCTACAGATTCTAGGCACCTTCAAGAAGGTTCCATTCTCAGCCGTTAAAGTCAGCTCTGTCACTGAAGTTGATGAAGACCTGGAGTGTGGTCCCAGCTTTATGCACACCGTGACTTGTAGGAAAGCTGTGAATATCTCCTGAGTGAGTATTTGCATTCACAAAACAGAGGCACAACAATTGGTTTTCCTGAGAGGGATACTGTAAAAATAAAAGACGACATGTGTGAAATTGCCTTGACTTTTTAGGAGACATACAAGAAACTTTGAACAATAGAGCCCAGGTTTATATTAGTTATTCTTTTAAGAAAATACTTGGAGTCTAAAGGATGGGTCTCCTTCTCTCATAGTCTCCATGTTATGCTTACCAGCTAAGTCTTCAGCTGAAAAGTTAATATGGTACACCTAAAACATCTAAGATTTCCTTTGTTGCCATGCTAATATGTGAAAATCAATTCTCATTACTAAGGCACAATTATTTGTCTGAGGGTGAGTTGACTAAATGGTTAATATTTAATAAAACCACTAGGGGTAAAATTAGAAGTTTAGTAGAAATTCCCATCTGGCACAATTGTAAAGAGATATATAAGCAGGAGAATAAGGTACATACCTTCTATTTCTCTAAGAAAGGGTGTAAATGTAAAAGAGGTAGTATGCCAAAGTTTGGTGAGAGTTCTTAGGAAATACTTAGATTGTTTCCATGACGTCACTGATATTCCTAAGGGGCTGTTAATTCCCTCTGAACTTTAAATGCCTTGATATGTTCTGCAAATATTTTCTGAGTAAACACCAGGAATGAATACATTGAATTTTAAAGTGAATTCTTCATTTTTTTCACAGTTGTCATGCATTCTATTTCAAATACCACTCTGGCAGAAAAAGCTCTAATTTGAGAGAAATACCAGATAGTTCTACCTAATATAATGAAATCAGCAGGACTTGAGGCTCTCCACACTCTCCTCATTTGCTCTGCTAACAAAGTCTGCCTCCGTTCAGGGAACTCTCACCACTTCTGCGCTCCCCCTCCCCTCCCCCCTGCCCAACCCCTGAATGTGTCATGTCCTTCATTGGGCATGAGAGACACAAAAGATGTGTGACACAGAGTCCCTGCCTTGGAGGAGCTCACAGTCTAGAGCCACTGTGAAAAGATTTATCTGGTGCTCTAATACTGGGCTTAGAATGAATTTAAGGCTAGATTAACCAGAACATCCTGTGAACAGTTACTAAGCTTTGATGATTCTTTTCTTGGAATCTTTCTTTTTCTTAAAGATAATGTCTTGGGCTGTGAATCCCATAGATTTTCATGTAGCCCTTTCAGGCACAGAAATAAAATCCTACAAGTCTCAAGGATGGGCTTTATTCATGTTCTCCAGTGGGGTGCTTTGCATCTTGAGTATATTGAATTAATTTCCGCCACATAGGCTGCTCTCACCACATTAAAGAGCATTTGCAGTTGTTATGGACTTAACTGCATCCCCTTAAAATTCATATGTTGAAGTCCGAACCCATCATACCTTAGACTGTGACTGTATTTGGAGATAAAGTGTTCAAAGAGGTAACTAAGGTTAAGTGAAGTCATATATGTGGGCTCTAATCCAATATGACTGATGTCCGTATAAGAAGACGAAGAGGCTCGAGGGATGCACACACTCAGAGGAAAGGCCATGTGAGGACACAGTGAGAAGTGGCCGTCTGCAAGCCAAGAGAGAAATCTTAGGAGAAATCAAACCTGCCAACACCTTGATCTTGGACATCTAGTCTCTAGAACTGGGAGAAAATAAATTTCTGTTGTTCAAGTGACCCAGTCTGTGGTATTTTGCTATGGCAGCCTAAGCTGACTAAGCCAGCAGCTATTTTTGATACCACTTCATTTTTGGTAAAGTTGCCAAATTGAGCAGTTATTCCCAAATTCTCCTCCAGCTTCTGCACATGGCTCCCCTGAGTCCCAACCATTCCTTCATGCCTCTATGATCAAAGTTCCCTAACTTCCTCCAGACTTTCCATAAGATTTGAAAAATTTCAAGACTAAAGAAAAAGAGAAAATCCATCTTTTATGTGAACTCTGCAAATGTCACCTAAGGAAAGGCTTGACTGTCTGTCACCTTGTTCTCTTCCCAGGAGTTGGGGATGGAGAACTTGGCTGAGATGTAATGCTGAGTCCCCACAGTGCTGTTTAAGTTTCAAAAGGTCCCAAAGAAAGTGCACTAGTGGGAGTAATGGCCTGGCCCTGCCCATCTGCATTGGGGCAGTATTCGGTTAACTTCTTAAAATCCCAGGTGTTGGAAATGTACCTGCAGGAGCTTCATAAAGATAGGGATATTCTAAGGCAGAAACACGAATAGGAGTACAAATTAAAGAAATGACATAAAATTGCATTTCTTAAGGAGGGAAATAACACTCAGGAACATTAAATGATTTAATTATGCTTGAAAGAGCTTTTTGAGCTAAAAATGCAGCAAAAGCAAAGTGTGTTGGGATATAAAGTTTGAGAAAGCAGCCATAAGAAAAATCTTGAAAGCAAAGTATGCAAAGTCTGTAATCACCCATAGCCATATTGAGGGCAAAGAGGACCCTCCATTAACATTCATTTTGCTTTTTCTGGGACAAGGACCTGGAAGAACAGAGCAATACTTTTGTGTACTCTTGAGGCTTAACTGTCTCCAGTGGAAAGAAATACTGTGAGTCTCAGGATTCTTCAACTTAATAGTTCTCAAATATATTAATGTACATTTAACATATATCATTAAAATTAATCAATACTTATTCTAGTTTTCTTAAGGACACACATATAAAAAATGACCACTATCAGAACCAACTGATTGTTGATACGATAGCAAATACTTTTTCATTAACACTTGAAACATTGTGTGTGTGTATAACATTATATATAAATACATATTTATATATATTATATATATGTGTATATATATGTGTGCGTGTGTATATATATATATATATGTATATGTATATGTATATATGTTGGGACACTCCATACATGCCAGTTATTTACTAGATTCTTACTTTGCTTCCAAAAGGGTCATGGGCATATTTACCCCCAAATATTTTTCTGGTAATGAAGTAGCATGCTGAATGGAACCTGTCATTTAAATAGATTCTTTAGCTATCTCTGCATCCTCAGGTTTTAGTTCTAAACTTTAAACAGAATACAAAACGGTCCATGTGGAATGGGACACAAAGTCCCCCTGACTGAACAGTTCCTGGTATGGTGCAAATTTTCTTTTATGGTGCCAATTAGTGTCTGACTTGTCTTTTTGCCATGTGATGAATTAAAAATGCATGATTTGGATGCTGGAAAGCTAACCAGCTTCTGGATAGAATCCCCCGGACACTGCCATTCTTCCAGTTGATCTTTTTGCCCTCCCTGTGTTGGCAAGTACTGCCTCTATCGCCCACTGCTTACATTTTTCCCTAACAGATGGTTCTTTTTACTAGTCAAGATCCAATCTGGTGATTTACTTTAATATGCTTTGGCCTAAAGAATACCCACGACAGACAGCTAGCACAGCCTCCCAAAGCAAAATTTTGCAAAGAAAAAGTTAAGTCGACACATGCTATCTAGACTGCATTCCATTTTATGCACCCCATAAATCAGAATATTTGTCAACAACAATTAAAATGTAGTTTCCCCGGTAATAAACATTACAGGGAGGAACAAATCAAGTTTCATTTATTCTGTCAGAAACCGAAGGCGAGCGCTTCATATTATTTTGTGGATAATCTCTGAGGAGTAAACTAAGCACAATTACATTCTTGATTTTAATTAAAACTCTGGGTACCTTTCAAGTTCCGTTAGGGAGATGTCCTGGGCCTGCTTAGCTGAGGTCTGCACCGTGAAGTTAATTTGACATATAACATATTTTTCATGAGGTAACTGTCGCAGGAAGCTGTTTGTAAGAGCAGCCTCTCCAGTGCCTGTGGGCCCCACAAAAAGTAATGACTTCTCCTGAAGCAGCAACTTCGCCAGGAAGTACATCTGCATAACAGTCCCTGAAGCCCTCCCAATAATATCATTAAGCTGGAAAAAATCAAAGGAAAAGGCGCCCAAAAGATGCCGTTAAAAATGTTTCATTACTCACTGTACACAGAACAACAATAGAACTGAGTCATGGAATCATTTCAAATCACAATAAAAGTGAAACCATCCCCAAATACCTGAACGGGTGGCGGAGGCAGACACAATGGAATGTGAGACTGAACCTGGGACTCTGGAAGACCTTGGTGGAAGGCCTGCGTTCCGGCTTCTGTGAGGACTCCGTTCTTCAGGCCTGAGACTCCACTATTATTCATTAGTTTTTGTGTTATTTGACCAGGGGTTGGTTGATAATCCGCTGATTTTCTCCTTGGCCTATTTTTTCAACTTATTTCTGCAAAGTAATGAGCAGAAGATCAATGAGCATGCTCACTGGTGTGAGCTGAGTTGTGAGGGGCAGGGGACTGGACTGTCAAGGGGCCACATATTGTGGCGTTCCTGATCGTCACCATAACCCTCCTCCCCGCCCATCCTAACCAGGATTTCCCTACACTTGAGTCTGAAAACTAGATGCTTTTCCAGGGTGTTTCTTAAAATGCCAGCAAACCTGAGCCGCTATTGGCCTTTGGAGGCCATCTTCCCCAGCTCATCTGTTAATTCACAGATGGCGATACTCAAGCAGGAAAAGAGAAACAACAGCCTTTCTGGGTCTCTCCAGCCACGTGTAGTCACTTCCACCTTTGACTCTGAAGGGCACCTGATTTATACTTTCATGTTGGAGCTTTTTGCTCCAAGCAAAGATTGCTGTTGTAGTGATATTTATCACATTATATAATTATAATATAATAATAATGTCTATATTCATGATACTGTGCATTAGGTCTGTATGGCTTATTTACTACTCATTACATGTTTGTGCCTTTATTTTTTTATTTTTTAAAAAATATTTTTATTTATTTCTAGGGAGAGAGAGAGAGACAGCGTGAGCAGGGGAGGGTCAGAGAGAGGGAGATACAGACTCTGAAATAGGCTCCAGGCTCCGGGCTGGCAGTCAGCACGGAGCCCGACGCGGGGCTCGAACCCACGAACCGTGAGATCATGACCTAAGCGAAAGTCGGACGCTTAACCGACTAAGCCACCCAGGTGCCCCTACATGTTTGTGCCTTTAAATACCATCTGTCTTCTGCCCCATCTCCATCCCCTGGTGGCTACCATTTTACTTTCTGTGTTTTATAGCTTTGAATTTTTTTAGATTCCATATACAAATGGTATTGAACTTGTCTTTCTCTGTCTGACTTCTCTCACTTAGCAAAATGTGTTCAAGTTCCATCCCTGTGGTCACAAATGGCAGGATATCCCCCTTTCTCATGGGTGAATAATATTACAGGTAATGGTGTTTGTTACTGTTAGTAACTCAAAAGCCTGACTCCAATGGATCTATAAATAAGTGTGCTGCATATACCATTTAGTATATACCTGACTCTGCTCTACGTTGTTGACATAAACCATCTTTAACATTCATAATACTCTTTGGAAGAAGTGAGTATTATAAACCTTGCTTTTCAGATGAGCCAACTGAAAGTCAGTGCAAGCTGCACAGAGTAATGTAACTACTAAACACTGGCGAAACCAGCACTCCAGCCTGGGGCTTGCCAGAGTCAGTGTTGCAATGCTGAACTGAATCACGGGGGAGAGTGAGAGGGTTGATGTGGGTGCTTAACGCTTAGAGAGAAATAGAGAAATAGTGGGCTCGTGCTGGGTGTTGGGTTTTTTTTTTTTAATGTTTTATTAATTTCTGAGAGAGAGAGAGACAGCATGAGCAGGGGAGGGTCAGAGAGAGAGGGAGATACAGAATCTGAAGCAGGCTCCGGGCTCTGAGCTAGCCGTCATCGTGCTGGGTTTTGAACTGTCAGGATAGGACCCTGTGCTGTAACAGTTATGTGGGTAAGAGGACTCTCCCCACTGCCACTCAAGAAGACCCATTCCCCTTCATCATATTTATGTTATTCTCAGTGCAGTCCTAGCCCAGGGTCCCAGAGTAGGAGCTCAACAATCATCTGTTGAATAAAGAAAAGAAAGGACTACAGACTGGTGGCCCAGGGCTTATTCCCTCATTGCTAACCTTACCTCTTACTTTCCTGCCAATATTCCAACGAGGACTTTTTTTAGCCACAAATGTGTCTCTCCTTCCTAACTTCCCCAAGTTTCTACAAGCTTATTTATATCACTGTCTTTCCAGGACTTATTTTGAAATTGTGGACTCTTTCCCAAATATAGAAATCCTCAGTAGAGCTGGTAGTTGTTCTCTGAGTTGGTACTGAACAGGGTAAAGAAAACAAACAAACACAGAAAAAAAAAAAAAACAACAAAAAACAAAGCCCAGTTAGACCTGATCCAATTCTGGCCACACATTTTATGTATTTCCCTGAGTTACTTCTCTTCACGAGATTTTGATCATCAGAGAACAAAGGGCCTGATATCAAGATGGATTACCAAAAAAAAAAAAAAAAGTAGATCTTAAATGTTATCACCACATACACACAAAACGGTAATTATGTGAGGGGTTGGAGATGTTAACTAACCTTATGGTGGTAATCATTTTGCAATATATTCATTTATAAAATCATTATGTTGTATACCTTAAGGTACATATGTTATATGGCAATATTATCTCAATGAATCTGGAGAGAAAAAGTATCATAATGAATATACACTGCCACCTTTTGATGGATATTTAAGCTATTTCTTAGTGTCTATATGTTTGTTTTTATTATGATCAGAAAGCAGCAAGGAACATCCTGTACATATAACTTTATAAATCAGTGTGAGTTTATCTATGAAATAAATTCATTTAAAAAATGGGTAGGTGATACCCCAGGTATTAACACACAAGAATTTCCTTTAACTTGCTGTATATTTCAAATTAACCAAACCTCAGTGAGTAGCAGCAGCTACACATGACCATGGAAAGAATCCCTGCGAAGCTGGGATTCTGGAATATTCAGCAACTACTGGCACTGTTGCAAAGACCTTTATTCCTTTTTGGGGCCCTCATTTTTTCCTTTGGACTTACTAACTCCAGGACATCAAATGGTTTGAAAGAGTTAATGCAATGCTTCATCATTCTCTCTCTCTGAAGCTTAGCTTTCTCATTTGTAAAAAAAAGGTTGCTATGGTCTGAATGTTTGTGTCCCCTCCAAATTCATATGTTGGAATCCTAATGGCCAGTGTGTGGTACTGAGAGGAAGGACTTCTGGAAGGTGCCTAGGTCATGAGGGTGGAATCTTCATGAATGGGATTAATGGCCTGGAAGAGCTCCTAGTCACCTCCCTCCAGGAGGCAGATCTTCACCAGACATCAAATCTGCTTATTCCTTGATCCTGGACTTCCCAACTTTCATAACTGTGAGAAATAAATTTCTGTTGTTTACAAGCCCACCTAGTCTCTGTGGTATTTTGTTATAGCAGAACAGACCAAAACATCAGCTCAACAAAGTCTGCCTTCGATGTTGTAAGAATTAAATGCAACAGTCATAATAATAATAGCTGACATTATTATTCTAAGATATATTTATATCTATCTATATCGATGTCTACCTATCTAATCATTTGATTCTTATAACAACCCTGTGAAGTAGAAATTATTTTCTCTCTAACAGATAAGATTAGAGAGATTCCCTGAGATCATGCACTGAGGCAGATTTGTGAATTCCTAGGGATTGACCAACTCTGGAGCTCATTAGGCGTTTTGAAACCCAGAACAGTGCTAGGCACAGAGAGGCACCTGCAAATATTCCTTGACTCTGAATTTGAATGCTGGCATTTTTCTCTGCAAAGTTGGAATTGAAAAATGGTGAAGCATAAGAACATACAGGGGTGCCTGAATAGCTTAGTCAGTTAAGCATTCAATTCTTGGTTTTACCTCAGGTCATGATCTCAGTTTGTGAGTTCGAGCCCCACATTGGGCTCTGTGCTGACAGTGTGGAGCCTGCTTGGGATTCTGTTTCCTCTCTCTGTCCCTCCCCTGCCCTCTCTCCCTGTCTCTCTCTCAAAATAAATAAATAAATAAATAAATAAATAAATAAATAAATAAACTTAAAAAAAAGAAAAAAGAAGAAGAACATGCAATTAGTAGTGCTATGTTGTGGCTTTATGTTCTTCAGCTTGGCTTATGGTTACCCAGTCACAGTGACAAAAATGTCTATGGGCAACACATCTACCCTGCTCAGCTTCTGCTGGCATCCCATGGCCTCTTATCTGATGAAATAGTGTCACATGCTAGTGTGTAGATAAGTCCAGTGAGATTTTTAATGGGCAGAGGGTGTCAAATGGAGAAAAATAGTTAGAGCTGACATGGTGTGCCACAGGCAGCCATTATGGATGATATCATTGTCCTCAATATAGCACTTTGTTAGACTTGAAAAACTCCCTAGTTTCCTGCTACATGCAATTCAGGCTTGCCTTTTAACCTCTGCAATGTTAATGTGTATAGCCACAGGATATCTTTAGTCACAAGGGTACAAATCCCTGGTCTAGAAGGTCAAAACCCACATCGCCGTCACTCTAGACCCTTCCTCCAGCATCCCTCCCCCTCACCACTAGCTCCCTGGCCCTCATCACTTCAAATCCCCTGAAGAAATGGAACATGCAGTCATTAAAAAAAATACGTATTGTTGCAAAGGTCAAAGCAGTAAACTCCAATTCAACAGAATCTAAGAAGGATTACAATTCTGATCCCCCGTCTGGTGATAAACGTCATCTTTGGAGGAGAAAAAAGCAGTGTGTCATCAATCCACTCTTGTAGAGAGGGCAGTTGGAGCCATGAACTTAACCATTTTGATCCCAGGAAGGCTCGGGAAAATTCTCAAGGATGCACTGTGAGCTGATATGACAGCAGGTCGGGCAGAGTGTTTTGGTCCCTGTCCACCATTAGTAAGGAGACTGGCAGTGGCTAATGAGCCTCTTTGAAATGACTCCTTTGCATTGTGGAAAGAAGTTCACTGTGGAACTCCATTTCTGAACAGAGATGAAAAAGTACCGCTACATAATAGTGAGTTGCAAAAGATGGGAGAAGGAGAGGTTAAGCAGAGATTCTGTTGCCCTCAGTGGGTTTGGGTTGAAATTTAAAAATAATCAAACTAACCATTATGGCTCTTCTAATGGAGTGGGTTGATTATACTTGTGCCTCCCTGCCTTTTTTTGTAAGTAGAAGAGCAAATGCTTTAAATGATAATTTATATGTATTTGAGAGTACCCCTTTATCCTTATAAGAAGTGAAGAGAACTTTATTAGGAAAGAAATGAAACAAAGTACTAACATCACATTAGGTTCATAGCTCATGCACAATCAGGGTGGGATGGGAAAATTAGAAACAAAAAAATATGGGGGTGATAGAAGAGGAAGTGGTTTGAATCAGCTAATTTTCACAGTGAAATCTGAAAGAAAATTGGGGCATGTGAGGACTACGTGTCAAAAGTTTTAGCGAGAAAGGAGAATATTCTAAGCAGACTGGTGTATAATGCTGTGGGTGGATCAGAACTCATTATTCGGGTTCTTGCACCTTTGCAATGGCACCAGGTGGGGCCTGTTAGAAATGCAAACTCTCAGGCCGGCTCATTGAATCAGAATCTGAATTTTTAACAAAATCTCCAGGTGACTTGTATGCACGTTAAAGGTTGAAAAGTTCCAATACAGTCTAATACTTTGTACTAGTACTCTGGAATTATTATTTTTTTCTTACCCGTTCCTCCCACTATTTATTTACCAAATTTACTACACAGTAAAATTGCAAAGAGAATTAAGGCCCATATTATCTGGCAAGTATTTTTCTTCAAAAGACTGAAGATAAAGGCTGAGGCAGTCTAATGAAGCTTTCCCTTGACCCTTCCCCTAAGATTTCACCCCGTGTGTTAGCAAGTCTAGTCATAAATAGAAATTGCATTGTCAAAACACAGAGGCCATGCCAAGGGGCAGCAATAGCATTTGCGGAACTCTGTTAATTGTACAAAAGGCTAGTTAGGCTAGTTGTGACCCGAAGGCCAGCTAACAGCTATGCAGAGAGAATGTTCCTTGGGAGTGTGTATCTTTCCAAATGACAAAATATAATTAAAATTTGAACTCTTAAATGAACTGTCAAGAACACAATTATTATGACTATGGTCTCTCTCTCATTTCTTTTTAAGGCAAATTTGGACTACATTAAAGGCCAAATTCAGATACTAGATCTATATGGTATTTTTGACTTGGGGTTTTTCCAATAAAAGGGTTTCTTTAAGTTACTGTCTCCTATAATAAACAGATTTTCTGAATCTTGAGATTGTTATAAGCATACAGAGAATGTGATCTGCCTGTAGTGAATTGCTGAGAGCAAATTTTTGTTAAGCATCTCCAATTTGCTTACAAGCTGAATTTTTTAAAAAATGTATTATTGCAAGTTCTTTTGCTCAGATGATAGGAAATATGTTGAATAATCCAGATTGGCCACTAAGACAGTGTTCATGTACAGCTCTTTGGGCTTCTGGATTTTCTTGTCCCTAGAATTTGGACACTTAAGAGTATTTATATCTCTGATATAAAAAAATGGCTCTGACTAAAGCTAGGGAGAGGAAAGATGAATAAATGAGAAAAATGAATAAGAAAAGGGGCAAAAATTTGAAAAGAAGAAGGAAAGGGAGGGAACTGATGGGAACTGATCTTAATACTTGGGATAGCTTAAAAAATTCATGTATTCTTTCATTTTTCAGATAATTATTGAGGGCCCTCTTTTCAAAATACTCTGCTGGGCATTGAGGGCATGTAAAAGTATTATATAAAAGACAGGTCCCTGCCCTCATGAAGGTATTAGACTAGTGAGTGTTGATGGGAATCAATCAATAAAATATATGTTGAGTTCTTATTCTGTGTTCTGCACCTACGTTGTGCCTTGGTGCTCTGGGGAATGACAGGAAAATATGACACAGTAAAGCCTCTAAAGAGGCGTTTAGATCACCTGAAGCTTTTGTCATTTACTTTATTTCTCTTTTTGCTCCTCAGCATCTGTTTCTGTCCTCTTCTGTGATAGCACCCCCTTTTATGTTGAGAGGCTACAATGCACCCATTAGGTAAAATATGGAGGGGTTGTGAATTGGGGCTCCCTAATTTCCCTTATAAAGACTGTGCACAGGCTAAACCACAACCAATTGGATGTTATATCTTTAGAATTTCAATCCCAAGCCAAACTGCAAAAAGCCTGAATTGCTGATTCATCCAGGCTACCTGATGGTAGCCTGAAGGGCTAGTTTTTAGGCTGCTGGACCCACACTCACAGAGCTTCCCTGGGTTCTGGCCTTTTTGAGCCAGGACCTGCATCTGGGAGTTCTTCCATATCCTTTTCAAATAAAATCCTTTTCACTTAAGTTAGCAGAATTGGTTTATGTTTCTTGCAACCAAAGAAACTTACCAAATGAATTTAGTACCAGAAGTGGGGAAAGGGATTCTGGGTAGCAAGGAAAAATATACTACAAGTGTAGTCACAGCCCTCAAGGAGAATACAGTTCATCTGGAGCTTCCCAAGTGGGTTCTGAGAGTTTTTGGCTTCCTACAATTATTTCTACAGGTATCGGTATTAAGACACAGATCTTAACTTCCCTACTTCCACAGACAATTTCTATAGGATTTCAGAGTTAAGTAAACTTGAAGAGAGAAAGATCTTAACAGGAACATTAAAGAAAATAAATGAGAGAAGGAGAAGAAAATAAAAGAGCAGGAGAGAGATTGAGGTTTGGGAAGAGAGAGAACATTGTTATGTGTCTTAATTTTTATTTTTGGTTCTGAAACTATTTTGTGAAGATTTGTAGGAAAAAAAGGCCTCTCTGGCACAATACATCTTGTCAACTGTGAAGAGCGTTTTCAGAAGAATGAAAAAGACCTCTTCATACCTCATTCATAGTCTGTAGTTTGTGGATGATGGCTCACCTGTGAGAAACTTAAAAAATAGAATCAGTTTCAAGACTCTTCAGCCAGTAAATAACATTTCAATACAGAGGGATTTCAATCACCCAAAGGCAGCTGTCTTGATGACTCTATTTGTGGATAGTAAAATTACCAGTGTTTATCAGTGGGTAAAATATTGGCAACTCCATTCTGTACTTTGCTATCTGAAAAAATTCTATTTTTCAAGCAAAAATGTCTGACAAGCAAATCACATATAATGACATATATCAGGATCTCACTGAACAATCTCTGTTTCTAGACAATTTAAATCAGATTTGAGCAAGGAAAACTAGATGCTGATAAGAACATTAGTCAGTGATTTTAAACAATGAGCTTGACCTTGTCTCTCCAAAGATGCGTAGTCTTTACGGGACAATTAGCCAGGAACATTACCCGCCTTTCTTATGTTGCTTTGTGTGTGGAGGGCCACCTATACTGTGCTATTGAAAAGACTCTTCTTAGTCTGGATACCTTCTTTTGATGTACTTCTTTCTCTTTCTCTTGTATTCTATGAAAATAAAGCACTTGCCTCCAAATTCTGATGTTTCTTTTTTTGTAGCTGGATGTTGTATCATGCCCGAGACTCTCTGCCCCCCCGCACCCCCATTTCTTTACCTACAGAACTACATAGCCTACTTCTTGCTTGTTAGTGCTCGGATTATACAAGGACTAGAATCACATTGTAATCACTAATTTTAGCTTTTCTCAGAAAGATAACTTTGGGTACTGCCTTAGTCTTTCAGGCTGCTATAACACAATACTATAGATACTACTACTATACTGGGTGGGTTATAAACAGCAGATACTTATTCTCAGTTCAGGAGACTAGGAATTCCAAGATTAAGGTGCTGGCAGTTTGGTGTCTAATAAGAGCCAACGTCCTCATAGATGCCTGTCTTTTCAATGTGTCCTCACATGGCAGAAGGGGCAAGAGAACTCGCTGGGGTCTCTTTATATGGGCACTAATCCCAGCCCTGATGGTTCCATCCTCATGACCTAATGACCTCCCAACAGCCCCACCTCCTGATACTATCACAAAGGGGGTTAGGATTTCAGTATATGAATTTGGAAGGGGGAAAATTCAGTCTATGACACATACCCCAGACACACTGATAACTTCTCTTGGTAGTTGTGTGGCTAAAGTAAACTTAATGATCAGGAAAGAAAGGCGTAAAGAGACTTTTTGTATTTTGAGTGGCAGAAAAGAGGTCTCATCCTTTGAGAGATATAGGGATGGTTTTAGGTGTAGTGATGATTTAGTCCTTATCCCCTTGGGGGAAAGAGATAGACTTAGGTCTCCTTATGCCAATTTGTGCCCTAGTATGTGGGAATGTGTGAACTAAGAACGATGTCCTGTAGAGTTACAATCTCGGAGAGCTGGGGGAATGAGAACAGAACCTGGACATGGCATCACCAAGAGTGGACATGAGTCCATGGATTGTGGTACTGTGTAAGGATGAGCATTGACATTGACACACGAGGAGCAGCTCAGAGTTCTCTGTGCACCTGGGAAGGGAGGTGGAGGGAATTACCTCTGGAAGCTCTCAGGAGTTCTTGAACAATTGGCAGGGACAACTTGATACAGAAGAATGTTGGACTTCGTGCTTATATGGCAGGCGGGAGCTTAAGTGATTATTTGTAACAATAAAAGACGTGATTTTACTTGTATGGTTATTTTTTGGAGCATTTCCTTTTGTGGTTGTGATCAACTACATCAATTTTTATTCTCTTATGCTAAAATCAGTTAACACTTTTCTATTCAGATGAGCATGTCATAATTTCTCTTCTTTATTGTGACACAGAGAAAAAAGAAAGGTGAGTGAATATCATATCCTCCAGCATTTTTCCAGTTTTATTGAGAAATAATTGACATACATCAATTTAAGGGGTATAGCATGATGGTTTGATTTACATATATTGTGAAATGACTATCACATTAGGCTAAGCTAACATCCATCTCCTCATATAGTGACAATAACAAGAAAGAAAAAAAGAAAATTATCTTTCTGATGAGAACTTCTAGGATTGAGTCTTATAACAACTTTATATATCATACAGCAATGTTAGCCATAGTCATCATATTGTACATCATATCCTAGAACTTATTTATTTTATAACTGAAAATTTGTACTCTTATTTTTAGTTTCATGTGTTTTCTTTTGTTTTGATTTTTGTTTCTTTAGAGAGAGAGAGCATGCACACAAGTCGGGAAGAAGGGCAGAGAGAGAGAGTGAGAGAGAGAATCTTAAGCAGGCTCCATGCTCACCAGGTTCCCCTCCATCACCCTCAGTTTGTCCACTATATTTAAGAGTCTGTTTTATGGTTTGCCTGTCTTTTCCCCCTTCATGTTGATTTGTTTTGTTTCTTAAGTTACACATATGAGTGAAATCACATGGCATTTGACCTTCTCTGACTGCTTTTTTTAGTATAATACTCTCTAGCTCCATCCACATTATTGTAAATGGCAAGATTTCATTCTTTTTGATGGCTGAGTAATAGTCCATTATATATATATATACATAAATCTTCTTTATTCATTCATCTGTTGATGGACATTTGGGCTTTCTCCATAGTTGGGCTATTGTTGATAATGCTGATATAAACATTGGAGTGAATGTGCCCCTTTGGATCTGTATTTTTGTATCCTTTGGGTAAATATCTAATAGTGTATTTCTTGGTCATAGGATAGTTCTATTTTTAACTTTTAGAGGAGCTTCCATACTGTTTCCATACTGTGCAGAGTAGCTGCACCAGTAAGGTTCCCTTTCCTCTGCATCCTCACCAAAACCTGTTGTTTCCTGAGTTGTTAATTTTAGCCATTCTGACAGGTGGTGAGGTGATATCTCATTGTAGTTTTGATTTGTATTTCCCTGATGAGGAGTGATGCTGAGTATCTTTTCATGTGTCTGTTAGCCATCTGGATGTCTTTTCTGGATAAATGTCTACTCATATCTTCTGCCCACTTTTTAACTGGATTATTTGTAGGGTTTTTTTGGGGGGTGTTCAGCTTGGTAAGTTCTTTATAGATTTTGGATACTAACCCTTTATCAGATACGTCATCTACAAATATCTTCTCCCATTCTGAAGGTTGCCTTTTAGTTTTGTGAATTCTTTCCTTCTCTGTGCAGAAGCGTTTTATCTTGAATTCCCAATAGGTCATTTTTGCTTTTGTTTCCCTTGCCTCCCATGACATGTCTAGTAAAAAGTTGCTGTGGCTGAGGTCAAAGAAGTTGCTGCCTGTGTTCTCCTCTAGGATTTTGATGGTTTCCTGCCTCAAATTTAGGTCTTTTATCCATTTTGAATTTATTTTTGTGTATGCTGTAAGAAAGTGGTCCATTCTTCTGCATGTCGCCGCATGTCATTCTTCTGCATGTCGCTGTCCAGTTTTCCCAACACCATTTGCTGAAGAGATTTTCTTACCATGGGATGTTATTTCCTGCTTTGTTGAAAATTAGTTGAACATGGGGCACCTGGGTGGCCCAGTCAGTTAAGCATCCGACTTCGGCTCAGGTCAAGATCTCATAGGCCGTGGGTTCAAGCCCTGTGTTGGGCTCTGTGCTGACAGCTCAGAGTCTGGAGCCTACTTCGGATTCTGTGTCTCCCTCTCTCTCTACCCCTCCCCCGCTCGCTCTCTGTCTCTCAAAATAAAATAAAGACATAAAAAATGAAAAAAAAAGAAATTAGTTGAACATATAGTTGTGGGTCCATTTTGGGGTTTTTGATTCTGTTCATTGATCTATGTGTCTGTTTTTGTGCCAGTATCATATTGTCTTGATCACTATAGCTTTGTAATACACCTTGAAATCTGGATTTGTGATGCCTCCAGTTTTGCTTTTTTTTTTTTTCAAGATTGTTTTGGCTATTTGGGCTTTTCTGTGGTTTCATACATTGGACCCCTTTTAAAAGATTAATTGACTATATGAGGGTCTATTTGATCTTGGGTCTATTTGTGGGCTCTTGATTGGATTCTGTTGGTTTACTCTTCTGTTTTTATGCCCATACCATATTATTTTAATGACTACAGCTTTATACTATAGCTTGAAGTCAGGAAGTGTGATGCCTCCTACTTTGTTCTTCTTCCTCAGTTGTGTGTGTGTGTGTGTGTGTGTGTGTGTTCTATTTGGAGTATTTTGCAGTTCCATATAAGTTTTGGGAGTGTTTCTTCTACTTTTGTAAAAACATGCATTGGAATTTTGATAGAAATTGCATTGAACCTATAGATAGCTTTTGGTAGTATTGACATTTTAACAGTATTACTTTTTCAATCTATGAAGATGGGATACCTTTCTATTTATTTTTATCTTCAATTTCTTTCACCAATATCTCATGGTTTTCCCAATAAAGATCTTTCACCTCCTTAAATTTATTTCTAAGTATTTTATTGTATTTGATATATGGAGCCCTTCTTGCCAGTGACATTTGACGGTTAGAAATTATATCGCAACTGCTAACATATCTTTTTTCAAATAGGTAGAAACTTTTTATATCTTTATAACAATTACACTATAATTCATATGTAAATATTTCATAAAATAATATGTATTGCCTAATATGTAATGATAAATCTATGACTATGTAATGACTTTAGAATTAGACTTGGTTTTTTCACCAGCCTTCTTGGTGATTAACACAATTTTGGCAAAGGAAAGAATTCAATCTTGGCCAAACTGAGGCATTTGCAAGCACCATATTCTTACCAACTTTATATCATTAATTAGTTAAGTCATTTAATCATTGTTGATTAAAAATTTTGAGCACCTAACATATATCAAGCACTGTATAGGATTCTGGAGTTTCAAATATAAAGACAACGTGATGTCTTTTCTTAGAGAGTTTACAGATTATTAGGATGGATACTCACATGAATAGGAAGCCATTACTTGTGGATATTGCTTTAACAGAGATATGTTCAAAATGCTAAGAAAGAAAATATACTCAAAAAACTCTGAGTGTTTTGGGAAGGGCTTCACAAGGGGGTGAAATTTCATCTCAGTTTTTTTTCAGGATGAGGAGTCATTTACTAGGTGGATGAAGAAAAGAGCAAGTCAGACTAAGTGAGAAAATTAATGGGTAGAAAATAACTGAAAAACAAAAGTTAGGTCATTACACAACTCAGATATTGTGTGTATGAGGGCAGTGACAGAAAAACATTCTGAGGCACTGCCCAGTCTAGAAGGGTCTATTGTTACAGAATCTGAGTAGGCAACAAAAGTTTTAACTTAGGAGGAAGTAGAAGGCATTTCTAGCAGGCATAGTTTTCAGACTAAACAGTAAAGGAAAGATGTATTCCCTTAAGTTCCCATATGTGCATTTGCATGGCTATGGTTAGTTCAATAAAAATTATGTACAAGTGTTATCAAATAGAGTATCTGAAGCAGAAGAACACAATGAATGATTGCAGTCAAGATTCTGGTGCCATAGTGGACAGATCTGGTAAATGACACACATACTATACATATTACATATGTATTATATGCATCACACAACAGCGGAGAGAGATTTGGGACTATTAAAAATTTTAGTGTCTTTGAAGGGTTGGAAGTGAAGGAGATGTATGGAAAATAGTGAGCTGGTTGTATGCCATGTGTAGAAATCTAAACTTTATTTTGTATTTCATTATTTCCCAAACAGTGCAACATGTCTGTGAGATGTTTGTATTGATTACAATTTAATTCACCTAGAAGGAACAGAACATCCAAAGCACTTAGCTTAAATGATAAAGAAGTTTAATTTTCCTATAGAAAGTCCAGGGTTGGTTCATGGGTCAATGATATTATTTGGGAAACAGGTTCTTCTCATCTTCCTGCTCTTGCATCCTTAGCAAAGGTGTAAGATGGCTGCAATTTCTCAGGAAGAGAAAACAGGAAAAGGGGTAAAAGAAAATACTTTCCATAACTTCTGTTTATATCATATTGACTAGAATGACACTTAAGCATACCTGGCAGCCAGGACGGCTAGGGAATATTTTAATTTTTCCAACTTCTATAATAGAGGAATATAGAGAATAAAGGGATTGGCATAGATAATAGGTAAGCCAACCTACAATATCAGATTTAATTCCCCACGAAAAAGTCTCAAATCAGATATGTTGGCAAAGGCTTCCTCTTGGGGCAGGGTATCATATAGAGCAGGGTATCAAAGTTTCTGAGAAGTCCTGTAGCAAACCTCTTTAAATGAGTTTAAGCTAGTGTTGCCCCAAATTATTTAAGGATAGGTCATTTTCTCAATGAAACACCTAACAATGTAATTTGGGAGTCACTGAAGGTATTTATGAGAGTGACCTAAAATGTGTGAAAGGTGAAATTGAAGATGGTAAAGAATGTTGATACGGAGATTATTGGAAGCAACTTCAACAGTTTGAGCAAGAAATAATTAGATTTGCTAAGTCAGTGGCAATTGAGACTGAGAAGAGAAAGATTCAAGTGATGGGTTAATATTCATAAGGAGAATAAAAAAGAATTGGTATTGCAACATAAAAAACAAAAACAAAAAACAAAATGAGCTTGGTGAATTAAGAGGGACTGAAGTTTCTAAGTTGAACAAACAGGAGGATTTCAGCATCATTAAATGATATAAGGAAAATAACAGGAGAAGGAGGTTTCAGAAACAAAATAAAAAGGTTAATTTTGACTTTGTTGAGTTTGGGTAGACTTGTCAAATATAATTGACATTAATATTACTATATAGCAAGCAGTTTAGAACTTCTATCATAAAAATAATTTTATTTAAGGACTAAAGGAGTGTTAATTAATCTAATTTGCTTTTCTCTAGGACAGGAAGAAATATGTTTAACCATTTTGATATTAATTTATCCTTTCATTTACATATGCTTAATTGAAGGAGAATTTATTGAGGCTGAGCCATATACTAGGTGCTGTGGTGGGAGATGGACAAGGGGTTTGTAATCCATAAAACATGAGCACAACATGAGGCATAAAGAGCTCTGAATCAGCAAGATATGAAGGGGAAGTAGAGGAGAGAAAGTGGCCAGCTTGGTATTTGAGCTGAGTCTTCATGAAAAGGCCTTATCTCAAAAGGTACGAATGGAGGGGGAAGGGTACTCAGAGGTCTACTTTCCTAAAATTTTTACTCTCTTACTAAATATTAATATTTAATCTCCTCAAATGTAAGTAGTTAACACTCTTTCCAGAATGTTAAGCTCCAGTAGAATGGAAATGTTATCTGTTTTGTTCACTGCTATATCCTTACCACCTAGAAAAGTGCCTGGAATATAGTAGACACTCCAAACATTTTTGTTGAAAGAGTGAACGGTTTAATTAATGAACAAAATGGTTGCCTTTGGTCTCTTTTTACTACAGTTTGTCACCTGTCCATAATGTCCTTTTTGGAGGACATATATAGACCTCCTTTTTAAAATGAAATTTGAAGAATTTGAAGAAACACAGAATGTGGACTGGGAATTTTTACTAGTTATATCAACCAAGTGATTTTAGTTTTGACTCTTCTTTTCCATTTTTACGTGAAAGGTAAGGAAGCCCCTGTCTTGCCTGTGGTTTCATTCCCAGCACCTAGCAGTGTTTGCACTACAAATAGCTACTGAATGAATAAATGGGTAAGTGAACAAATGAGTGAGTGAATAAAATAACAAACCTACAAATAGAAAAAGGTTGCTTTTTGCCTTTCATTTCAACAATAGAGAGTGAAGTATTTAAAATTTTCCTACTGACCAATTCAACACCCTAGTACCATTTCCCCTAATGATATTAGACTAGCCATGGAAGATGATTTTTTAATTTCCAAAAGTTGGAAGAACTCATCAGAAACCTGTCAGAAGCAGTATACAGTGTCAAATTCAAAATGTGGGAAGCAGCTGTAGAACTCACAAATCCTCAGAATCCATGCTAATGAATTTGGTTTATTCAAAAGAGGTGAGTTGACTCAAACAACTGGACCAAATGTCTGGTTCCTTTTTATTGCTGTTCTTTTTTTCCTTTACTGTTACAGTGTAACCCACAGCCTTTTCATAATACTCAAGAAAGAACCACGTTACTAAGTTTTACAATTTTTTGTTTTGTGTGGGCAAAAATGCAATAGAGATTATTATTTCTCTCTATATAACCACATTCTCAAGCTCCCAGGGTTTTTTTGTTTTGTTGTGTTTTCTTTTCTTTTCTTTCTTCCTTTCTTTCTTTCTTTCTTTCTTTCTTTCTTTCTTTCTTTCTTTCTTTCTTTCTTTCTTTCTTTCTTTCTTTCTATTTTCCTTCCTTCCTTCCTTCCTTCCTTCCTTCCTTCCTTCCTTCCTTCTCTCTTTCCTTCTTTCATTTTTCTCCAGAAATTCTAAGTATTAGTTCTTGTTCTGGGTCAAGGACAAAAACATTGACTGCACTATGGTTATATGTTCTCTGCCATAAGTATACTCTAGAGAAGGGTGATAGACCACCACTAAACTTGTACAAATGGAGTTACATTGTTTTGGTATAATTTATACTTATATTACAAAATTTGCATAGTACAGAAGAGCAAAAGTAAGATAGAAAGTCAGTTGGCTTACAACTAATAGGAAAAAAGAATGTGAAAGTGCCCATTTCCCCATACCTTTGCTCACACTGAATAGTGTCAAACTTAAATCTGTGCTTGGGTGGTAGATTAAATCATTATTGAAAGCATGAGAAAGCTATTAACTGAAAGAATTCTGAAAAGTATAGAATTTGATAGTAATATGGCTTAGTATGGGGTCTATGATTCTTGAGTTTTCTAAAACAGGCTTGACATCTCTCCTATCTGACACATTAGTAATAATAGTAGCTAATATTTATTAAGCATTTGTTATCTACTTCTAAGTGTCTGGTAGACAGTGACCTATTATAGTACACATGTTACAGGTGATAAACTGAAGCACAGAAAGGTTGAATAATTTCCCCAAAGTTTCATAGCTGGGAAATACACCTACATTTTCCATTTCAGTGTCCTCCTTTTTTAAAAAAATATGCTTATTGCATTTAATAGCTAACACCCAGACAGGAGATGGAAAATGTGCCTTTTGTGTGTTGGGAAAAAGGGAAATATAAATCTATAATTATATTGACAAAAAACTAGCCCCAAATCACCAAGAGAGTAATGGAAAATCAGAAGATGTGATATACAGCATAAGTGTATAGGTGTATTGGCTTTCTATTGCTGCTGTGGCAAATTATCACAAGCTTAGGGGCTGGAAAAAATACAAATTATCATCTTTATAGTTATGTTGGTTAACAGTCTGACATGAGTTTTAATGGCTAAAATGAAGGTTTTGACAATGGTATTTCCTTCTGGAGGCTTTAGGGAGAATGTTTCCTTGCTTTTTCCAGTTTCTAGAGGCTGCCTGCTTTCACTGGCTCTTGGCCCCCTTTCTTTGTCTTCAAAGCCAGCAGTTCTTTGAAGGTCCTTCTCATTACTCTGAGAAGTCACATTACTCTGACCTCCCTTTCTGCTTGCTTCTTCTATTTTTAAGGACCTTTGTGGTTGCTTCAAATCCACCTGAGCAATCCAGAATGAGATACCTATGTTAAGGTCATTTTATTAGCAACTGTAATTTCATCTTTAATGTGTTCACAGGATCCAGGGAATAGGATATAGATAGCTTTGATGGACAATAATTCTGCTTACCACAGTAGGCTCCAGAGTGCATCATTCATCCTTACATCCTTCTTCCTTCCTTCCTTCCTTCCCCCCATTCTCTCTTTCATTAGCTAAACAAATACTTATGCATTCCTCTGTGGTTGAACCATGGTTCTAGGTTCTGAGGATATGGCAGAGAACTTGACCAACCAGATTCCTGCTCCCATAGGCCTTACATTCCTAGTGAAGGAAATGACTAACAAATGGATGAATACATCTGTGAAAAATGTCAGGTAGTAGAGTCTCCTAAAGAGAAGGAAAGTAAGGAGAGGGGATAGAGAGTATTGAGGGGAAAGGAATATGGGGTGACTTTTGAGAGTGGTAGAGAAAGCTGACTATTGAGAAAAAACCTGCATAAAAGTGAGGAATGAACATTCCAGGCAGAAAGAATGGCATATGTGAGAGAGTGGGATTTTTGAGAAACAGCAATATGGTTAGTGTGTCTAAAATGGAGTGAATGAGGTAGAACTTGGTAAGAGATGAGGACAGTGAGGTGGCAGCAGCCATAGAATTGGTTCTGAGAGGTACAGAAGTCTTGATCAAAGGAATGACTCTTATCTGACTTGCATTTTGAAAAAATCCTTCTCCCCAGTGCTTGGTTCAATGATTTTGAGAAGGTAAAAATAGAAGCAGCAATACCAGTTGGATGACACCTGCAATAATCTAAACAAAGGTTATGTTGGCTTGGACTATGGTGGTGAGTCACAGGCTGGTAACACAACAGATTCAAGACAGGACTTGTGATGGAGTGTAGAGGGCTACAGAAGAAGGAGATGAAACAAGATTCTGTTTTATGTTCTCATCTTGAGCAATGAGACAAACACTCCTACATTCTAACATACAGATGGGGAATATTAAGAAGGAACCAGTTTTGGGGAGTGGTTAAAAAAAATCCTTCTCCCCAGTGCTTGGTTCAATGATTTTGAGAAGGTAAAAATAGAAGCAGCAAGACCAGTCGGATGACACCTGCAATAATCTAAACAAAGGTTATGTTGGCTTGGACTATGGTGGTGAGTCACGGGCTGGTAACACATCAGATTCAAGACAGGACTTGCGATGGAGTGTAGGGGGCTACAGAAGAAGGAGATGAATCAAGATTCTGTTTTATGTTCTCATCTTGAGCAATGAGATAAACATTCCTTCATTCTAACATACAGATGGGGAATATTAAGAAGGAACCAGTTTTGGGGAGTGGTAAAATCTAGAGCTATTTTATACATGATGGATTTGTCTATTTGAGATCCAAGTGGAGGTGTTTTGAAGGCAGCTGGATACCTGAGACTGGACTTTTAGGAAGAAGTCAGGCCTAGAGATATAGGAATAATTAGCTTATGGATGGTTTGTGCATGGAGGCTGGGTGTGAATACTGGAGAGCAGGAGAATGAATTGCTTTCTGAATGGTTTTGAGGAACCTCTGAGCTTTGTGGTCATTTAAGGTAATAATGTTAGCACAGTTTGTGTGTTTTCCTCTAGTTGCATACACTTGGGTAGTGAATGAGGAGGTTGAAGGTGGCTGCAACAAGGACCTAGGAGCTCAGGATTTGAATTCCCGTTTTTCTCTTCCATGCTATAGTCTGCAGTTTTTCTTGGCTCCACTTTCCTAACAACAGGGACAATAGCAATGCCCATTTCTAAGGACTGATAAGAGGACGAATGAGTGTGAAGGGCTTAGTCCAGTAGCTTGACAAGAGTAAGAGCTCGGTGGTTGGCAGCTGGGATCACAGATACAGTATCCATTATTCTCATCATCAGGATGAGTAACACTGCATCAGAGTGTCCCAAAGTCCTGAACTTATTTTTAAAGGATAACTTGTTGGGAATATGTCTTTAAAACTGACAAACAATAATGTGAAGTGAATAATATACCTTAATGTTGATAATAAATCACACACGGCATAGTATTTTTTAAACATCCAAGTAACTTCACTCATTTCTCAGTGCTTTAACCAATTCTTTGCATTTCACATTTAGTTCCAATGAATCCTACTGTTTCTACCCTCTCCTCATCTTCTCTGCTTAGGGTTCGGGTTCAGGTTCGGGTTCGGGTTCGCGTTAGGGTTAGCGTTAGGGTTAGCGTTAGAGTGCTATTAGTCACACTTAGTATCTCTCTGTCTAGATGACTTTAAGATCTCTCAAATAACTCTATTTTGAAGTAGTTTTTTAAAATTCAACTTTCATAGAAGACAACCTCAAGAAATGAGATTATCAAGGGTCAAGTGTTGCCAGAACTGAATGCTTGTGTTCTCCAAAATTTATGTGTGAAAATCTAACCCACAATGTGATAGTATTAGGTGTTAGGGGGTTTTGGAAGGTTGTTAGGTCATGAGGGTAGAACCCTCATGAATGCAATTAGTGCCTTTATAAAAATTGTCCCACAGCTATTATTAAAAACGAGAAAGATAGCGAGGGCTGATGAAAATGTGGAAAAAAGAGAACCCCTTTGTTCTCTTGGTAGGAATATAAACTGGTATGGTCACTATAGAAAACAGAATGGAGATTTCTCAAGAAATTAAAGAATAGACTACCATATGATCTAGCAATCTCACTTCTGGGTATATATTCAGGAAATGAAATTATTATCTCAAAGAGGTACTTGCACTCCCATGTTCACTGCAGCATTATTCACAATAGTCAAAATATGGAACAACCTAAGGGTTAGTCAACAGATAAATGGATTAAGAAAATGTGATACACACACACACACACACACACGTACATGATCAAGCTTTAAAAAAGGAAGGAAGCTCTGGGGCATCTGAATGGCTCAGTGAAGCATCTTACTCTTGGTTTTGGCTTAAGTCATGATCTCACAGTTTGTGAATTCGAGCCTCACATCAGGCTCTGCACTGATAGCCTGGAACCTGCTTGGGATTCTCTCTCTTCCCCTCTATCTCTCTGCCCCTCCATCACATAGGCACTCTCTCTCTCTCTCTCTCTCTCTCTCTCTTTCTCTCTCTCTCCCTCAAAAAATGAATAAACTTTTTTAAAAAAAGAGAAATTCTTCCCTTCATGGATGAACCTGGAGGCCTTATGCTAAGTGAAATAAGCCAGACAGAGAAAGACAAATATTGTACTGCATAGCATCAGTAATATGTGGAATCTTAACAACAACAGAAAAGCTTAACTCATAGAAAAAGAGACTAGGAAAGTAGTTACCAGGGGCTGAGGAGTGGGGGGAAATAGGGAGAGGTTGATAAAAGGATATAAATTTTCAGTTATAAAAATTGATGAAGTCTGAGGTTCTAAGGTATAACATGATGACTGTAGTTGATAAAACTGTATTGTGTAATTGCAATTTGCTAAGAGAGTAAAACTGAAATAACCTCACCAAAAAAAGGGGAGAGGGTGATAAATAAGTAAGAAATAGATGTGTTCACTAACTCAAAGGCAGGACTCCTTTCATAATATATACATATATCAAAGTCATCATGTTATACACTTTAAATATATTATAATTTCATTTGTCATTAGAGCTAGGAAAAAAAGAGAGATCCTGGAGAAATCCCTCACCCTTTTTGCCAGGTAAGCACATTGCAAAAAGACGTCTGTCTATGACTGCCTGTGCCTTAATCTTGATCAGTCACAGACTGTCTGTGCCTTGATCTTGGACTTTCCAGCCACCAGGACTATAAGAAATAAATGTTTGCTCTTTTTAAGCCACGTGGCCCATGATATTTTATTATGGACTAAGACAAGGGTTCATTTGCTAAAGATTCTGGAATTACTCGGGGCGCCTGGGTGGCTTAGTTGGTTAAGCATCCGACTTTTGCTTGGGTCATGATCTCNAGATGACACAGATTAGCAAATTGGATCAATTTGAGCATTAAAATTGTGGGGAGGAGGCATAGAGAGAGGGACACACAGAATCTGAAGGAGTCTCCAGGTTTCAAGCTGTTAGCACAGAGCACAATGAGGGGCTTGAACCTACGAACCATGAGTGAGCTCATGACCTGAGCTGAGGTTGGACACTTAACTGACTGAGCCACCCAGGATCCCCTTGAGCATTTTTTTTTTTTTAAAACAAAGTATGGTTGGG
>NW_027531504.1:3795079-3796285 GCF_008692635.1 Crocuta crocuta
TATGGTTGGGTGTGGGAATAAAAAAAAAAAATAGTGTAGTAACTCCTGGATACTAGCAGTGACTCTGTCAAGACTCCCAAGTTTGAAGAGATCAAGGGAAAGATCAAGGATTGGTTTCAGCCCATGAATACCCTATAGTCAAGGAACCAGGGAAATAAATATCTTGACCTCACCCTTCTTGCAATCCTACTCTCTACTCCTGGTCCAGGTCTGGTACCATCTCTGAGGCTATATTCAGGAGTTAGTGTTCCATAGAAGATAATGAGAAACCAATGAATCTTAAATGTGTGCCATAAAAAGCTATTTAAAAACACTAGCTGTAAGTACCCTTGTAAAGTCAGTTACTTAAGAAGACAATGTTTTTAAAGGAACATGTCAAGTAAGTTCAGTCTACATAATTTATAGGCTTTTAAATTGTTCTGGCCCTACAGTTGTTAACATTGTCCGTAATATAAAAATACATTTAAGAAATTGCCAACATATGCAATGGTCATGGCCTTTTAAAGACCATTTCCAGTCTTCTCTCTCCAGTGCTATGGACTCTAAATAAAATGATGGCAATAATCAGCAAAACTAAAAGGCAGTCTACAGAATGGGAGAAGATATTTGCAAATGACATATCTGTAAAGAGTTAGTATCCAAAATCTATAAAGAGCTTATCAAACTCAACACCCAAAAAACAAACAACCCAGTGAAGAAATGGGCAGAAGACGTGGATAGACACTTTTCCAAAGAAGACATCTAGATGGCTAACAGACATACAAACAGATGCTCAACATCAGTCATCATCAGGGAAATACAAACCAAAGCCACAATGAGATACCATAAACCTGTCAGAATGGCTAAAATTAACAACTCAGGAAACAACAGATGTTTGCAAGGATGTGGAGGAAGGGGAACACTCTTGCACTGCTGGTGGGAATGCAAACTGGTGCAGCCACTATGGAGGTTAGTTTAGAGGTTCCTCAGAAAGTTAAAAATAGAACTCCCTATGACCCAGCAATTGCACTATTAGGTAATTACCCAAAGGATAAAAAAATACAAAAAATTTCAAGGGATACATGTACCCCACTATTTATAGCAGCATTATCAACAATAGCCAAGCTATGGAGAAAGCCCAAATATTTATCGACTGAAAATGAATAAAGAAGACATATATATATATATATATATATAGAGAGAGAGAGAGAGAGAGAGAGAGAGAGA
>NW_027531504.1:3797189-3825712 GCF_008692635.1 Crocuta crocuta
TTCCCGTGTGAATTTTGGTAGTGAGTGTGTGTTTAGGAATTTGTCCATTTCTTCTAAGTTGTCCAATTTGTTGGCATATAATTTTTCATAGTATTCCCTGATAATTGCTTGTATTTCTGAGGGGTTGGTTGTAATGAGTCCATTTTCATTCATAATTTTGTCTATTTGGGTGCTCTCTCTTTTCTTTTTGATAAGTCTGGCTTAACTAACCAAAATATTATTAAAAAAATAAAAATAAAAAAATAAAAGAAGAACACTGCTAACTTACTGAAAAAAAATGTTTGGTAGAATTAAATGTAAACAAACAAACAAACAAACAAAATCATGCTCACATTCTTTTGAGAGGAACCTGCTGAATCCCCAGATTGACAAGATCACAAACAGGCATTGTGATTTTGGCTCTAAAAGGAAACCAGGAATATTACTAGGACTTCTCTAGATGGAGACCAAGTGGAAAGAACTTGGTTTTGAAATTTAATTTTGTTTTCAGAGTGCTCCCTTGAACAACTGTAGGAAGAAGAAAAGGGAAATGGCACCTGAGAAACACATTGTGGCAGAAATAGCAAACAGCCATCTTGCAAGCCAGAGTTGGCCTTGTATTCAGGCAAAAGATGATACTGAGTGTGGCACTCGAGACGGGTAAGATGCAGTCAACCTCTTTGACTTCCGGCTTCAAAGATTTGTGGGGGAGAAATGGCTTTGGAAGCAGGTGGGACTGCCATTCTGATCCTCTTTTCTAATTATATGAAGTGTAGGGAAAAGGATATTGGAAACGGAGACCCAGCTGTGCAGAGTGACAGTTCAAACATAATGAGGACAAAGAACACCAGATGCAAGAGGGAAGATGTTTTAATCTCAGGTGTCTGCACTCTTGCAGCATTGTGTAAAAGAGAGAGAGCAGAAATAATGAAGGAGAAATAATAAAATGAATGGGTTCCCCTCTTATAGTTCCTTCTGATACCAAACCTTGAATCAATCACTAAAGAGAAAGCCCACAAAACAAAGTGAGCAAGATCAAGTAGGTAGCTAGCTATAGAATTTAGAGGGTGTAGACGAATCAAATGAGAGTAACACTTTATCCTTATATTATACAACATGGTAGTGGGTTTAAAGGGACTGTTTGAGAAAAAGGAGATGTTATCTCATGGAGAGAAATGAAACAGGCATATGCTTATCTCCTTCAGTTCCCTTCTCTCTTCCCACCCTTTTTACCGTCTCTCTGCTTCTCTCCTTCACATAGTGTTAGAAATAATTCCATAGCCTGAACAGCTTGGGAGCTGCCCACAAAGTGTTTGAGGAGCTGGAATCTCGGGCATTAAAAATAATTCAGACTGTTCTCTTCATGTGTCATAGACACAGCTTGAACGACAGAACAAACTTCCTACAGAAATGCAGATCCATTTTGTCTAGTTACTTTAGTAGCGAAAGTTTAGCTGATTACATCATGTGCTATTTTTAGGAAGACTTCAGTGTAACCATGGAAACTGCTTTTGCTGAAAACTTATACTATTTCCTTAGAAATTAGCCACAGAGAAGAAAACCTTTCCAGAAAACTAATAAGGGATAAATGAGTTAGATTCAAGAGGGAAAACGACTTAGTAGTTCACAATAACATTTATATGTATGTAGACACCTATACCTTTGTTTGGGGCAGAGTTATAATTCATAGGCCTATATTTATATGTGAAAACACTCAAATTTTTACATTCTTTCTTGACTGGCAACAGCCTGAGCACATGACATGATGTAGTTTATTACAATTGTACAGCACTGCGTATAATCTGAAGGGAAGCCTGCTCCTGAGGGAATGGAGCCACAGTTTCCAGCTATGAGATGTTAGAAAGTTTCACAAGACATTCCTTTTGTCCCACTGGGAACTTGCTGGGTTGGGTAGAGTGGGTGTAAGGAGAACAATCCACTATACCATGCTTGAAAAGACTCAACTCGTTGCCCCAAACATTCCCACAGGAGGGAAGATGGCTAATCAGATGATAAATAGCAGAGTTAGTGCAGTTTTGTGGTCCTACCATGTGGTAGGCCAGATGGCCACCCCCCAAAGTACCCAAGCTTTAATCCCTGGAACCTGAGAATATGTTATGTTACATGCCTAAGGGGACTTTTCAGATGTATTAAGGAAATGGACCTTAAAATAGGGAGGCGATTCTAGATTATTGAGTGGACCCAATTTAATCACATAAGCCCTTAGAAGTAGAGAATTTTCATGGTTGGAGTCAGAGACACATACACAAAGAAAAGTCAGAGACATTGGATTGAAGATGGAGGGAGTCATGTGGAAACTGAGAAGGAAATGAAATCTGCTCACAACCTATGGAGCCTGGGAGAAACCTGGAGCTTCCAGAGAAGAGCCTAGGCCCACTGATACCTGGATTTTCACTTTCTCAAACTCTAAAATTTTTTTTTAATGTTTTATTTATTTCTAGGAGAGAGAGAGACAGCGTGAGCAGGAGAGGGTCAGAGAGAGAGGGAGTCACAGACTGAAACAGGCTCCAGGCTCCGAGCTGGCAGTCAGCACAGAGCCCGACGCGGGGCCCAAACCCACAAACTGCGAGATCATGACATAAGTGAAAGTCGGACGCTTAACCGACTAAGCCACCCAGGCGCCCCTCACTTTCTCAAACTCTAAACAGAGTACCCAGCCAAGCCCAATGAGAACAGTGAGACAAGAAATGGGTGAAGTTTGTGGGAATATGTTATTACCATAACAATAGGAGGCTAATGCATATCCCCAAACTGCTATGTTAGGAATGTAGCTTAGTAGTGAAATTTCTTTCCCATTGGTGCAAAGGGGGCCAAGAGAAAAGTTTTTTGGGTATCTTTTTAAAATTTGTCATTTATCAGGAACCTTGAAATTAACATTTAGAATGTTATGTATCCCAAAACAATATTAGAAACTACCTAAAAATTTGGCAATACAGTTCTGGTTGAATAAATTATGGAACATCTGTTTGATAGAATATTGTGCTTCTTTAAAGTTATGCTGCATAAAAATATTGATGGGTCTGGGAAAATATTCATGTTGTATATAAGTCAGAAGTGGGGAGAATGATTTAAAAAGGTATATTGCATTAAAAAGACTTGAAACATGTTAAGGTGTTTAATGCTTTTCCCCTTTGGGTGTTGGGAATTTATGGTTTTCTATTTTTCAACTCTTTCTATGATAGAATATATAAATTTTGTAATTAGAAGAAATGCTAATAAATGTAATTAAAATCATAAAAATAGAGGAGTTTGACATTGAGCAGTAAGGGAGCAGTTTGAGGCTGTGCATCAAATAGAACTTTCGAAGGCTGACCATATTGCTGCCTTGGAAATATGACATCATGACTTCAGCTCCCTCCCACTTCTTAAGTATTTTTCATCAAGTGTGGTTTAGGAGTGCATTGGGAGGGGCACCTGGGTGGCTTAGTCAGTTAAGCATCTGAATCTTGATTTTGGCTCAGGTCATGATCTCACAGGTCATGAGTTCGAGCCCTGTGTTGGGCTCTGTGTTGACAGTATGGAGCCTGCTTGGAATTCTCTCTCCCTTCCTCTCTCTCTGACCCTACCCTGTTCATTCTCCCTCCCCACCCCTCTCTCTCCTTCTCTCTCAAAATAAATAAATAAACTTAAAAAAAAAACGAGGGCACTTGGAGGGTGTTTTCTTTCATATTAAATGGGATCTGTGCAGTGACAAGTAAAGAAACCTTAATTCAAAGCATCCAAGTCTCAAGTAATGAAAAGTCCAGGGGTAGATCCTGGCTTCAGGATCAAAGTGTTCCAACAATGTTTTTATGGCTCAACATTTCTCTCTACTTCTTGGCCAGCCTCTTTCTCTAGCCCAGCAGAAAGAGAACTCTGACCTAAGACTCTGCTTAGTGTGGTCATAGGAACCAGGGAGGTCAGACTTAAGGCAGGGTTAGCCTTGACTGAATCACATGGAATGGCTTTTCTAGAAAAAATAGCATGTTTTTTAGCAGGAGAAAGGAGAAGAGACACTGGAAAGGAAAAACAAGAGCCACCATCAGAAGATCTGTGCAATGCAACAACCAGAGTCCTCACCTGAAAAGGACTACAGTTAATCTACTTGCATTTCCAATGGAGGCACCATATTTCTAAGGGATGCTGGCATCTTCTTTCTCTGCAGCCATTATGTGGGCAAGAGCCACCATCTGTTCCATTGCTTCTGCCATTGCCCTTGTGCTTCACTACTTCTGAAACTTGAGAAAAATTATTTCCACATTTGAGGAACACTGTGCAATATCACATTAAAATACCTCATACTATAATAAGGGCTAAATCTTTGGGCTCCTTCCTAACCCATAATGAATTCCTTACCTTGCTAGCTCAGTGTTTGGCTCATAGTGGCAAGTCAATAAATATTTATTCAGTGAATGGAGATTTCTGACTTTTGCGTTGATGTAAATGTTTGTCTCCATTCTTTATTTGGGTCTCAACCTCATTGTCACAGGATCTTTGCTGCCAATCCTAACATCTTCCTCACAGAGGCTCCCAGAGGTTGAAGGAGGCAGCTCCTGCATTTTATGAAACACTGAGTTCATAGGTAGTCATTCAGATTATGCTCCCCATTCAAATGTTACAATAATCAACTGAATCATTATTATCAATGGTCTAATTGTCTGAAAAACAGAAGCCCATCTTTCCATACATCCTTCTTCTGTATAATCCTCAACTACTAAATATGGCTGGAGAATTCTGAATAAAACATTTAGTAATAAACTCTTACCAGTCTTTGAGGGCAGAGAGGTCCCTCAAAGAGTCTTTGATAGACAGAGTCCCTGGGATAGGAGGAGGAGAGACTGAAGGATCTCTCAGATGGCCTGTAGATACATCAGTTTTCTAACCTTGCTTGTATCTCTTTACAAGTGTCATTACATTTCTGGGTATTTTCTGCTATCAGAAAAATTATGCATTATGGACTCTAATATTTAAGGTAGTGAACAAACAGGAGGAAATGAGGAGCGGAGGGTCTGATCTATGGTTTACATATTGGATAATGACTTCCTCTGCTGCAGAGAGCAGGGCTGGATGACCTCTGTGAGGATCTTTGCACAAAACCTTCTCATATTGGCAGCAACCATTTGCACTTTCTTGAACACTTTTAAAAAATACTCTTGAGTATATGAAAAGGCCTAGAAATCAGAGGCAATGTGTACTTTCTGATTATTACCCATTTCTTGAGTTCTCTTTGGAGGATACTTGCTAGATAATTACCAGAACAAATCACTGAGTGACTGGAGGACCCAGAAGACAAAGGCTGCCCCTAGACAGAATGGCAAAGGAGGCAAAATTGTCATTTGGTGCCTTTGGTTTTCCTATCCCATCCCCACTTCCTACCTCTAGATTGCTCTTGGTTTCATGCTACCTCCTTCCCAACACCCTGGCTCTCTAGGACCACCAGCTGTACACTCCAATAAAACATAAGCTGGTCTTGCCTTGAGTTCTTTCCTAGTAAACACAGATTCATGCTATATTTCAGTCCCTCAGGCATCCTTCTTGAATGATAGCTCTTTCTGAGTGACAATTAGCTCATCCGGCAAAATGTATTTGTAATATGGATTAGTGTTTCCCGTATCATTTGCAGGTTAGCAGAGGCTCTCTGGAGATAGTATGTTAACATGCTGAAGCCTGATCAAAGTCTAAAGGACCTTTTCTTTACATTGCTTCACTTCAAGTTACATTTTACACATTACTCTCTTTTATCAAAATAATCTTAAGGGAGTACGTTGTACTTGATATATCTCTTTTCTTACCCTGTTATAATTTATATTTCCTGCCTGCTATTCCATAGCTGACAGACTATCAAAAATCATCAATTGCCAATCAACAAATTCTATTAAGCCAGTTGACCTGTCCATAACGCTAGATAGCGTCTCCTATTTTGATCTCTAGCCTTCTTTGGTACTCCGTTAGCTCTCTTCTGCTCTGATGAAATTCTGGTTTCGTTTACTGGCTTCTCTTCCTTTGTTTAAACCCATAAAACTGGAACTTCCCCAAAAGTTACTTGGACTTCTCTCTCCTGATCCCTAACCCATCCAGCTAATCACAAAATCCTCAGCCCAGTGTCTGCTAAATCTCAACTCTGTTGCCATTGCTTTCATTTCATCACATCCTACTTCTGCTTGAACTTTGACAAGTTTCCTGTCTCTAGTCTCTTTCTCTGCATGTCTGTCTCACACACAACCTGAATTATCCAGTCTTGATACTCCTACTATAGTCTCAAATGTATTTGTGTTTCTCTATTCATATTCAAAGAACTTGTCACATCATTTGTACCTTTCTGTGAAGTCTTATCCTCTTATTATTCTCTTTCCGTTCTCCCCTAAGTCTCTCTGTCTCCAATAAACATCACTCAAGAGAGAGCCTGGTGGACCCCTCATATTCCATTCCTGAAAACAGCTCTTGTATTGGTTCCCCAGGTCCTCCATAACAAATCACTACAAACTACATGACAAAAACAAAACAGAAATTTATTTTCTCTAAGTTCTGGAAGCCACAAGTCCAAAATCAAGCTGTTGGCAGACCTGTGCATCCTCTAAAGGCTCTGTTGAAGAATCCCTTCCTTGCTGCCAGCTCCTGGTATTCCTTGGCTTGTGACAGCCTAACTCCAAACCCTGCTTCTGTCACTATGTGGCCTTTTCCCCTTCATTTCTGTGGGACATCTCCTTTTCTGTTTCTTATACATATACTTGATATTGGATTTAGGGCCCATCATAAATGCAGGATGATATAATCTCTAAATCCTTAATCATCTATGTAAAGACCCCATTTCTGAAGGTCACATTCACAGTACCAGAGGTTAGAACTTGGACATATCTTTTTGAGGGGATACTGTTCAACTCATTTCATCTTCTTTGTGTGAAGTGATTCTTTACAATAAGGACCTTTCCTCTTGGAGTGACCTCCCAGCCCTTTCAACTTGTCCTCTGGTTCAGTTTTGAAAAATAACCCAAATTCCAATTTTTCCATGGGAATTCCATAGTGTCCTGTAATTACTGTCATTAGCAAACTCTCAGAGTACTTTGTACCTCTCCAATAGAGCTTCCCATCATATGTCTTAAGACAGAAGTATGCATGAACCTATCTATCTTTCTTTATTCTCCATAAGACTCTTGGTTTCTGATGGCTAACCTCCTCTGTAACCCCTACCAGAAACTTCCAAATTCCATTTATGCATTAGCTGAATCAAATGGACTATAAAGACACAGTTCTAGTGTAGGAGACTTAATGTCCATAGGTGGGCATTGGGGATCTCCATGGGCTGACTGACACTACAGTTTTTTAGCTCTTTCCAGATAGGAGATTTTGGGAGAGGGTGAATAAACAAAGTAAAGCAGATAAGCAATCACCATTAATCTTGAAGACAAATGTAAAATTTCAAAAGAAGAATCCAGAAAAATCCTTTTGAAATAACTACACCAACCATAATAAATTTTTAAATAAAATCAGGCAGTCTTATAGTTAATAGACTGCTAGGTACTACAAAGGCTCATTGGTCTTTCAGTCTAATCATAAAGATGAGTGTATGATTTGCCTAAAGCCAAATAGCTCCTCCATGACAGAGTCAGGAATGGAAAGTCCAGGTCTTCTCACTCAAAACCTAAAGAATAGGTTATTCTAGGGGCGCCTGGGTGGCTCAGTCAGTTAAACAGCCGACTTCAGCTCAGGTCATGATCTCACAGTTCGTGGGTTCAAGCCCTGTGTCGGGCTCTGTGCTGACAGCTCAGAGCCTGGAGCCTGCTTCAGATTCTGGGTCTCCCTCTCTCTCTGACCCTCCCCCGCTCACACTCTGTATCTCTCTCTCTCTCTCAAAATAAATAAATAAACATTAAAAAATTTTTAAAAAAGAGTAGTTTATTATTTTCCTGTCAAGGTATAACCAATCTAATCTCCTGTGAACCCCTCTATACTACAATTAATAGCAAGGATTACAACATTTACTTTGTTTTGAAGGAGTTTTAAACATAAAATATATTTATGCTTTTATTTTTAAGTAGGTTTGCACCCAGTGCAGAGCCTAACATAGGGCTTGAACTCACAACCCTGAGATCAAGACCTGAGCTGAGATCAAGAGTTGGATGCTTAACCGACTGAACCACCCAGGTGCCCCCAAGAAGCTTTGGATTCTTGAATGCCTTTGGCATAACTATCCTAAACTGGAAAAAGAACTAAGTACTAATAATATGGAGATGCATTTCTCATATTTTTAATGGATAAAATAGCCTGTTTGTTTTTCATCACATCTTTTCACATTCTCACTAATAAGCAGAAGTCACTAGATCATGTGTTCATTGGGTCTTGTGGTCATTAGTGTGAAGCAGAGAGGTTGCGCTATAATTGCTTACACCCTGTGTAAAGCACTCTGTTGACCAAGGTGCAAACCAGCTTCCTTAGCGACAAAGCAAATCTCTAGGTCAAAAGCCCTCGCCACATTTTCTTTTCTGTAATTTTTAGATGTGCTGTTACCAACATGGGAATTGTTAGAACCTATTCTTTAAAATTACATATACTCATTATACCTATTTTCAGAATGAAAAGTCAGGACCAAAAGACTTCTGCTTGATTTGTAAAATTATGTATTTGGAAACCTTGCAGTGATACAAAAATTAAATCTCATTTAGCTATGTATTTAGCAAATCAAGGTCTTTTATGAAAGAAGAATAAAATTGAGTTATTCAATAATATCTGGGACATGTGATCACTGCACTATGCTTTATCAGCATTACTAAAAGCCATACATAAATAACATGTACATATATATTCAAGAATATCCTAAAAATGAAGGTTAGTCAGAGAATTAAGTAAGATCATGGAATGATTGTGGAAAATAGAGTTTAAAATACTACACAGGAGTACAGAGATTGGATGGTCTCTTAACAATAACAATCTCTCTTATGATTAAACTGTTGCTAATATTAACAATAATGATAATAATAATAAATATTTACTGAGCTCTAACTCAGTAAACCTGATTTATGCTATAGCATTAAGTGAATCCACTGACTTAATAGCTTTGTGTCTGTTAATTTAGTTCTCAAAATAAACCTATCACATAGGTAATAATAATAAAGTAGGTACTAATATTATCCACATTTCATGATTTCACAGATGAGAAAATTTAGGCACAGAAAATTTATGTAACATGTTCAAAGTCACATAATTTAATAAATGCCAAAATGGTCTGGACTGTGGTATTTAGGGTCCAGAAACTGTTCTCTTAACTTCTTTAAAAAAATTTTTTTTTAATCTTTATATTTTTTTTCGAGACAGAGAAAGACAGAGCATGAGTGGGGGCAGGGGCAGAGAGAGAGGGAGACACAGAATCTGAAACAGGCTCCAGGCTCTGAGCTGTCAGCACAGAACCTCATGCGGGGCTCAAACCCACAAACTGCGAGATTATGACCTGAGCCGAAGTCGGACGCTTAACTGACTGGGCCACCCAGGCGCCCCTCTTAACTTCTATATCATCATCAAAATTTACTTAAATGTCACCATACATCTGGCTATATGAAATGTAATAAAATGTAAAGTAGGCTGGAAGGATTGGTTAAAATATCTCTGAAATAGTGCATGCGGGTGACTAGGATGCATATATTCACCTTCTGGGTAGGGGCTATTGGGCAAGGTATGTGAGCTGGAAATCCTTTTCTTTCCCCAATCTTTTATTTATTTCCAACCCTCTAGAACGACTGGGTCATTGGACAGCCATGCATGCAAACACAGTGTGAGAAGTTTAGGCAGTTACTCAAGCCTCTGGCACCATGTGGTTAGAACATACTGATGGCTGAGCTGATCCGCTGTGAGGCCAGGTGCTCTGGCACCAGGCAGGTGTAGTGAGACAGCAGGCCCTGGGTTCTTGGCTCCACACTAATAGCCATTCTTGCCCCTCCTCTCCTCTTTCTAATCCCTTCTACTTCCAGCACATGCTAGAATGGCCTCATCACAGAGAGGAGGAGGAGGAGCCCAGTGAGATTTGGGAGCAACTGTGAAATAGTGATGCTTTGGGACTGTTTTCTTCCAGTAAAAAACTCTTCTGCTTTTCTTTCCTTTTCCTCTTCTCACACCTAAGTTTCCACAGAAAATATTTCTGACACTGCATATTTATAGATTCCGTTTTGTGTGTGTGTGTGTGTGTGTGTGTGTGTGTGTGTGTGTGTGTGTATGTTTGTAAGGCAAGTTGATTTTTTGCTTTGGTGATGTGCAAGATCCAGATGAGCATAGATCTACCTGATAAAAGATTATTTTATCAGCAAAGTCATCATTTAATATTGTCTGGACTGCTAAAGTAAAGCAAACCCATTTGGTAGGTCAAGTATATCTCTCTCACCCCTAGCCTTCAGAAATTGTTTTCTTTTGTTTCTCAAAAAGGGACAGGAGGATGGGGGGTTGCTATTCATTCTAGAGCTTTCATGTGCCCTGTGATCTATGTACCTTGTTTCTTTTATTTCTTGTAACAATTTTGCAAGGTAGACATTACTGCCCCATTTTACAGATATGGAAATAAAGATTTTAAAAGGGAAGCTCAAAGATCTAAGGAGTAAAATGGGATTTGACTCCCAGCTGGGCTGATTCCAAAGTCAGCATACTTTCCCAAGTCTCATTGTCATGGAGGTTACCTGCATTTTAACTGAGATAAGGGACTGAGCCTTTTAGTAGAGTTTTGGGCATCAATCTGTTGCTTCTTTTGAGGAATCCTTGTCCTGAAATCCTGCACAGAGGTAATGATTTGGTGTTATTCTGTGGATAATCTGCCCTGGTGGTCCAGTACAACTACTAGTCTTGTGCTACATAAAGGGAGACGCCTGTCCTGGGAAACAGAATATTGGTGCATTTCATACAAGTTGTAATTCTTACAGTCAGGAATGACCTAATCAATTAAGGATATCTTTGTCTTGGCAATTGATTACAATTGACAACGGATAGAAATAGGACTCTTGTTAATGAACTTGCTAACAGTTGTTTCCTGTTGACTCACATTGGTTCAAATTCGGTCATTGGCATTATTGTCTGAATGCTCCACCTTTTGAGGGGTGTGACAGAGGTCCTGCTTCAAGCACCATACCTGTGTATTTCCCTACCTGGAGTGGCTGTTGACTAGATACCTGCCCCCTGCTCATCAGTCCTTATACCCTCCCCAACCAAGAGCTCATTTAAATTCCATTGCTTCAATATCCTTTCTATGCAAATAACCCCCAAATTGGCACCATCCCTTCTCCATTTCCACAAATATCCCCCTGCCTACCAGATATTTCCAATTGGACATCTCACAATCACTTTAAGCCCAGAATTTCCAAAACCACTAATTATCTCCCCTTAAAGCAAGGTCTTTCTCCCAAATAGTCTATCTGCTGGTAACTCAACAATGCTAGTCATCTTCACTTTGGGATCCTTTATGACCCATCTCTCTTCTTTATTTCTTAATTTTCTTCTTAAGTAAAATTTCTGCAACCCATTTCTTCACCAGTCTTCCCTGCAATGGTAGACCCCGATTCTTCTGCATCTGCAGACTATATTCTATCTTCAAATTCTGGGACTCATCCCATTTTAGACAACGGAAAATTAAAGTACACTGGACTAATTGTTTTCCTCCCCCTCAGGAGAAAGCAGCATAGTTTTAATCATGCATTTAAAATTTTTCTAAATTAATTTTTTATTAGCCAAGTAATATGTGAATATTTTCCTTGTAATAATTAAAACATTACCATTAAAGCTGAGGTCCCTACTGACCCTCTCTACTTTGCCCCCAGTGAATTTCCGGTTTGTTTGTATCCTTCCCCATCTTTTCCTAAGTATTATTACACATGAATACATGTATCCATAGAAAATACTATTTTTATCTTTTTTTTCCAGTACAAATGATCACATATAAAACTATCATATTGAATGTATTCTGTAACATGCTTTTTACTCAACTTCCATTATTCAACCAATATTTATTGGGCAGCTTCTAGATGCCAGAGACTGTTCTGAATTACAAGGGATACACTGGACAGCCAACAGAAAAAGTTAAAAACCCTAAGTTCAGGAAGCTCACAAGGCAATCTATCTGTGTTGTACAAAGAGATACATCTCATGCTTTTATTTTTTTTTTTAATAGTTTATTGTCAAATTAGTTTCCACATAACACTCAGTGCTCATCCCCACAAGTGTCCTCCTCCATGCCCATCCCNAGACTCCACCAGAAGCCTACTAGAACTGATTCAAGAATACATCTCATGCTTTTAAATGACTATGTAGTAATCCATAGTATGAGCATGTTGGAGTTCATTTAGCCATTCCTGCATTGATGGCCATTTAGATCGTTTTCAGTGTTTGGTTATGACAGTACTACTGTGAGCACCCTCAACTGTGCCTCCTTGAGCATCTGTCTGTATCTCTCTAGGGCAGATGCCAAAAGGTAGACTGCTGAGCTGAGTGCCCTCCAGAAAGGTTCCAGCACTTTCAGCAGTGTGTACAAGAGGATTCATTCTTGTACATCCTTGCTAATGCCTGATGTCATCTGAATTTTGTGCATTCCCCCCATCTCATGAATGCAAAATGATATCTTGCTGTTATTTAAAGTCAATAAAGTTTTCATAAAATTCACATCTACACACTGTTGTGGAAAAATGAATTAAATTAGTACAATCTCTTACTTTTTAAATTTGCCACTTCAAATGTTGATGGGGAAAGATGAAATCAAGCAAAAAAAGAACATCAAGTGACCACATACAGTAAATAAAGTAGCTATTTTTGGTCTCCCTTGTCTTCTTTATGGATGGGTTTCATGACCTTAAAGCTCCTGTGAAACCCAGAGATTTGCATCCTTGATGGTCCTCTCTGATCTTCCTTGGTCCTCTATGTTTGAATCTCAGCTCTGATAATCTGCCCTTGAAAGAATACTTGGCAAAGCCAGAGGGAGGTTGGTAAGGGGAAGAAACAGCACATGCAAAGGTCACTGCAGGGAACTACTATGCTGGGCACAGAGGAGGTCTCACTCAGTACTGGCAGAGAGCAGTAGTGGGCATGGAGGGGGAGTTGAAAGCAGGAGCCTGATGATGATGTACTAAGGATTTGGCCTTGACTTTATGGACAATGGGAAGCTCTTCCATGTTTATTAGAACTCATCTATAAAACTGTTGTCTGTTTTATGGGTCTTATTGTTAAAGTATATATTTTTTAAAAAAGCAAAAAGACACTGTTCAGAGAAATGTCTTCCTGGCATTAAGAGCACTGAGTTAGGACTACAGGATGGTTTAATGAACATAGAATTGGAACAAAGGGATGGCAATGGCTTTGAGGGAGTGTACAACTATATGAACCATGCATTCCTTTGTTCAACAAGTATTTATTGGTGCTTACTATGTGCTGGGTACTGTTTAATTGCTGAAGTTAACTGCAAGCACACAGAAAAACATGTCTATCCTCATGGGACTTATATTCCAGTAGGGGTGAGGGGGGTAGGGAGAAGGTAGTAAACAAATAACCATGTGCTATGTCAGGTGGTAGGTGCTGAGAAAAGTTCAAATAAGAAGAAGACATTGGCAGTGATTGTAAGGAAGAGAAAAAGTGAACAATGCAGACAGAAAAGTGAGAATATTGAGGTCTAGTGGGTAACAACTGCAGATGTTCTGAGGCCATGTGTGTTTGGGATATTTAGGGGATAGACATTTATAGGGCACCTGTCTATACACCATTCTTGAGCACTGGAATAGAAAAGTAAACAAAGGAGGCAAAATTGCTGCTCTTATGAAGAACACCTTTTTAAAAAGATGTTTATTTATTTTGAGAGAGAGAGAGAAAGAGAATGAGTAGGGGAGAGGCAGAGATAGAGGGAGAGAAAGTCTCAAGCAGGCTCCATGTTGACAGCATGGAGCTTGAAATGGGCTTGATCTCATCAACTGTAAGACCGTGACCTGAGCAGAATCAAAAGTCAAACACTTAACTGACTGAACCACCCAGGCACCCCTGCAGAACATTTTCTCGGTATACTATTTTTGTTTAAGTTTCTCTCAGAGGGTATATTAGTTTGCCAGGGCTGCCATAACAAACTACACAGACTGGTTGAGTTAAACAACAGAAATCTGTTTCTTCCTTTATGTGAGGAAAGACTAGAAGTCCAAGATCAAGGTGTCAGCAGGGTTGATTGCTTCTGAGGTTTCTCTCTTTGGTTTGTACATGGCTATCTTCTCTCAGTGTCCTCACATTTTTCCTGTGTGTGTGTCTGTATTCTAATCTCCTCCTTCTCCTCCTCTTCTTCTTCTTCTTCTTCTTCTTCTACTTCTTCTTCAGAAAGAGAGAGAAAGAGAGAGCAGAAGAGCATAAGACGGGGAAGGAAAAGGGCAGAGAGAGAGAGACAGAGAGAGAGAGAATCTCAAGCAGGCCCCATGCCCAAATGTGGAGCCTAATTCAGGGCTCAATCCCACAACTGTGAGATCATGACCTGAGCCAAAATCAAGAGTCAAATGCTTAACTGACTGAACCACCCCGGAGGCCCTAATCTTTTCTTTTAAGGACACCAGTCATATTGGATAAGGACCCACTCATATGATCTCATTTTACCTTAATAATCTTTTTAAAGGCCCTATTTCCAAATACAGTCACATTCTGAGGTACTGGGTTTAGAACTTCAACATATGAATTTGGGAAAGACACAATTCAGCCATGATAGAATTATGTTATTTCTAGGTTAAGAATAATTATTGGGCCTTTTGCCCATGGTCTCCTTTTCTCTTTTGCAAACTAATATTTGTCTTTTTTAAAAAAAGCTTATTTATTTATATTTAGAGAGATAAAGTGCAAATGGAGGAGGGGCAGAGACAGAGGAGAGAGCGAGAATCCCAAGTAGGCTCTGCACTGCCAGCACAGAGCCTGATGTGGGACTCAAACTCACCAACTGTGAGATCACAACCTCACTTCCAGATGCCTCTTCTTACCCTGATCTGATTTGCTGCCTCAGTCTGTCTGTGCTCATGAGACCCATGCCTGGCTGTCATAGTCCTTACTATATTTTCATATAATACTCTTTTTATCCCTTTCCCCAACAAGTCTGTGAGCTCCTTGTCATGGTAAGGACTACATCTTTGGTGATTTTGATCCTTACTAACATTTTCTTTTACATCATATTTGCTCCCTATAGATCTTTGCTAAAGTGATGAATATATTTTCTGAATCCATGCCAGAGTCAGCTCGCGAGGCAGGGAGAATCATCTCACACTGTCCCTCCAAGGAAAGCCCAAGAGTGTGTGGGAGAAGCTGATGGAAGAATGTTCTAATGAAGGGGCTTTCTTGGTGATGGGTCTCTGGTCTTTTCTTCCAACATGAGGAGGAGATAACTGGCCTTTCAAACTACTCTTTCTACCCCTGGACAGAGAAATGAATTCCTCACCAGGAAGATGGGTGTGGGAAGTCCTTGGCTCTCAGAAAGATATCAACTACAAAGGCCTTGATGTGTAACATTTCTCCCCCATCTCCCCACTGTTGGGGAGGTATAGCTTTGGATTGGAAAGGCAGACATGGCTGCTGATGAACATGGACTACATCTTCTCTCCTCTGATCACAGAAGGTCCCTAAGTATTTCTTCTTCAGGAAGTTACTACTCTACATCATTGTGAGACTTTTAAGGACCCCTATTCCTTCAAGTAATTGATTGTAACTTTAATGGTTTTCCTGGCAGCGCTTATCTATATCTATGGGCATGGCTGGAAGATTTACTAGAAGGAAGGAAGGAAGGAAGGAAGGAAGGAAGGAAGGAGGAAGGAAGGAAGAAAGGAAGGAAGGAAGGGAGAGAGAGAAAGAAAGAAAGACAGAAAGAAAAGGAAGAACAGAATTGCCCCAACAGATGACTGGCTCACCTCTAAGAAGTAATCAGGATGTGAAGCCTGTATATATTCGAGTTGTTTTCTTTTAAGATGGGTCATCCCTTGCTTGTGGCAACAATTGCCGCTCCTCTGGGTTTACTCTAGAGGGTCTGTGAGGTTGTTTTAATCCAGTTAACAACTCAGTAATTGGAAGTGTTCAGGCTGAGAGGAACCAGTGACCAGGGGAAGGGATTAGCTACTGAGGAATAACTGGGACTGGGGGCAAAGAAGGAGTGGGGAAGTTATTACAAATATTATAGAGGAAGATGTTTTAAAGAAGTGGCTCTACTTTTGATGATTCCACAGCAAAGTTAAATGGCCATTATAAATCATCTAGATGTCAGCTGTAAGAAACTTGAGCTCCAATGGGTCTTTTCTTGTGTGTCAATATACTGGTAGATCTTGATGTCTGCATGTTTCTTTATTACTCTATAGGCAGCCTCTAGTGATGAATGAATTATGCTCCCAAAGTTGGGTCTTAGGTAATTTGGTAAACTTTATAAGCTCAGTTTTCTCCACCAAAAGGGCATGCCCTACTACTTAAACTGTGCACACTGAAGGCAGATTTCTTGATTTTAAACCTTGTTTCCATCACTTAGCACTTTTGGGTCTTGGAATGAATCTAGCAATTCTTACCTGGTGGGATTGTTGTGGAATGAGAAGATTCCAGAGAAGTGCTTCCTGCCTGGCACTTAGAACAGCCCCATTGGGCCAATCACTGCAACCTTTTGCCCCTGTCTTGTCAACTTTCTATTTGAATGACCGCTGCACATGGGACCTTTGCATTCAGAGGAGTCACTTCTAGAATGCATCTTTTCCAGGAGACAGCACCATCGAGAATCTTGCTATAGGTTATAGAACAGTAAGCACTCCAGGGTCTTTTAATTTATCAGGACTGGTTAACTTTATCCTTGATAAAACTCCTGTGAAGATGCTCATGATCTTGTACCTGACCAGGCTTGGGACTTCAACAGAACCAGATCTGAGTGGTTCTGCAGCAGCAGTTGATGGGAGTGAGGCATGAAGTGCTGTAACTCTCAACACTAGATGTCCATTTAATCCTCTGCCCCATCTCTTTTTCAGAAATCCCGATGACATCATAAAGGGATGTTAACTTACCTCAAGACCAGATTCCTTAAGAAGGCTGCTGGGTGCCCCGACCAAGCTGCAAATCACTTCTTACTGAAGAAAACTGGGCACTTCTGAGATGAAAGGAAGGTCTAGGAATTGTGGCAGAGGGTGTTTCTGCTCTTCTAACCATTTTTTTAAAATCTCTCCTAGCCAAGCATATTTCTTTTCTCCCTCACCCCCTATCTTTTTCCCCTCCAAAGGAACAGGCTAACAATATCTATAAAATTATTGAGCTTTGTTGTTCACATTCATTTTCATGAATTATTGACCCAATAGAACTTAATGACGCTTCAGAGTTGAAGCCCTTTGTATAAATCTTTCATCCTTTGCAGATTAACAGCCAGATGGGATCTGAAAGGGCTCCTGTGTCCAAATGCTACAATCTATACCAGACTTTCAACTGAAAGAAAGTTACTGTTCTTACATATAGCTTGATTTAAAAACAAAAACAAAAACCTGGAACAACACCAACAAAATTCAATTGATGTCCCTTTCCTTTAAAAAGAAATGTTTTTAAGCCAACAGACTGATCAATGGCTCAAAATCAGGAAGACAGACTCATAGCCATCTCTTAAATGTTCTTTGTTCATGGCCTGGAAAATCTGATTTCTAACACAGAATTAATTATGTGTAGATAGCAGATTTTAACTTTAATCCATGAAAAATAGGGAGCAGTGCACTCCTAGGTCCTGTGCAAAAAGCCATCCTCTATTGTTAGATTGTGAAGTGTAGTTTTGGTTTGCACCCTTTAGCAGAGAACTTTCTACCCCTCCAAAAAAGGGAGTATGAGATGCTGAATTTGTTTGCCTTTAGCCAAGTTATAGTCAAAGCATGATATGACTGTGTCTGACTCCTCTGGGATTAGAAGTTACTGGGATGTGGAGGAAGGGGTGCAGTCCTACTGTGGGGGCCCATTCCTCTTTAAAATGAGCCCAGATGCACAGCCCAGGCCCTGTCTGACATGCACGGCTTGGGCTGGCACCGTTATTACCCTATCAAGGCATCTGCCCATTTCTAATCCTTCAATGCAGAAGAGACAATTCCACCATCCCACATAATATGTACCAGCTGAATGGATCCCAATTTATCAGGAAAACTATAAATTGCAGAACACCAGGCTGAAACTAAAGTAATAAACCCTGTGATCTTTGTACCATACATTTTAGGCTGTTATTTAAAGTCTCCAAGGAGATCGGTGCCATAAAAACCATTTCTCAGGAATTCTGCCAGCTATAGGAGCGTGCTGCAACTGTTTGTGCTAATATATTACAACTTGTTTATCGCACTTCTGGAGCAGCCTCAGCCTCAGCAGCATTACCAAGGGAGGGGAAATGATGCACATACCCTCTCCATAGGCAGCCAGATTTTTGTTTCCTATGTACACATAAAAAAGGATGGTTTTCTTTTCTCATCCTCTAACTCCTCTGTACCGGCTCCCCAGAAATAGCTCTTGAGCTCAAAGGAAATGGAATAGGACCTCTATTAATCTTCATACCTCCTTAGGAGACTTCACCACTGTCAGTGCAAAGATAACATGCAGCTGCGTGGAAAACATTGTGCAAAATTTGGGGAAAAGGTATAAGCTTGAGAGCCATGTATATCTAGATGTTCATTTCACAAAGCATCCACGTGGCCTTGGGCAGGTTATTTAACTGCTTTGAGGCTCATTTTCCTCATTTGTGTTTTTGTTTGTTTTTTAACGAACATCGATTCCTCTTGTGAGAATTAAATGAGATAACAGATGTAAAGTGGCTGTTTCAGTGCCTGGTGGATAGCAGGGACTTGAAAAATGTTAGTCCTTCTCATCTAATTAGTTGGTGCAATGAGCAGAATATAAGATACCAATCTGCTCCTTTTATAAAAGAGTTGAATATATTGGGAACAAGATCACAGTACACTATTTCTGACTCTTTGCCTAGTAGAGGAATCTTTAGTGCTGTTTCTAGGGTGCTGATAATAATCACCCCTATTAGTTTGCTAGAGCTTCCGTGACAAACTACCACAGGCTGGGTGACTTAAACAACAGAAATTCACCTTCTCATAGTTCTGGAGGCTAGAAGTCTGACATCAAGGGGTTGGCAGGTTTAGTTTCCTCTGAGGTCTCTGTCCTTGGCTTATAGATGGCCATCTTCTGCCTGTGTCTTCATATGGTCTTCCTTCTGTGCATGTCTGTGTCCTAATTTCTCTTCTTAAAAGGACACCAGTCAGTGGATTAAGACCTACCCCAATGGCCTAATTTGAACTTAATTGTCTCTTTAAAGGCCCTATCTCCAAACACAGTCACATTCTAAGGTACTAGATGTTAGGACTTCAACATATGAATTGGGAGGGGGGAGAGAAATTCAGCTTATGACAACCTGCCACCTTGTCACCCCCATGTCAGCCAGGGAAGGGGGATTGGAGAGGGGCTTCATACACTTCAGGAGGTGTTATGTGGGTCTGGGTGCCATTATATGCTCATTATCATGTTAAAACATGAAGTAGATTTGGAAACTCACATATTATATGGGTTAACACATAAAACAAATCTAGATGATACAGAGGTTTCAATAAAAACATTATTATCTTAAGATGTCCTCTGCTTAATTGGCTACCCAGTGAAGAACTTAAGCAAAAATGTCAAGCCTTCCCAGTAATAGATTAGTAATCTGATGACTGAAATCCTTTAGGTTGCTGAGAAGTTATTTCCCAGTTAATAGAGCTGGTAGTTATCTAGTGTGCTGTCACGGTTGGTTTGGCCCGTGATGGATAATGGCTGGATCGCAGAGTTGGACAGATGTGCTATGAAGAGGCTCTGCACATTAGTAGCGGGACTTGCTCCTCTGCTCTAGGGACTAAGGTTTAAGAACCCAGAGTGGCTTCTTATCTCCGTGTGACCAGTGTAGCAAGCCAAGGCAGGGAGGATCCCAGCAGCCAGGCCAGGGGGCTGGTTCTGGGGAAGTATATTAGTTTCCTATGGCTGCTGTAACAATCATTACAAATAGCAGCGGCTTCAAGCAACACATATTGATTGTCTTCTATTTCTGGAAGTCAGAAGTCCCAGGTCCATTCATGGGGCTAAAGTTAAGCTGTTGGCAGGCTGGTCCCTTCTGGGGGCTCATGGGGAGAATCTGTTTCCTTGCCTTTCCCAGCTTCTATAGGCCACCTGTGTCCCTTGGCTATTGGCTCCTTCTTCCATCTTCAAAGCCAGCATGATAGCATCATCAAATCTCTTTGTGATTCTCTGACCTTGCTTCCATCATTACATCTTCTCTGTCATTCTGAACTTCTTGGTTTCCTTTTTCACTTGTATCCTTGTGATTACATTGGGCTCACGTGGATAATCTAGGATAATCTTTACATTTCAAGATCCTTAACTTAATCTATCTGCAGAATCCCTTTTGCCAGGTAAGGTGACATATTTACAGGTTTAGGGGATTGGGATATGGACCTCTTTCAAGAGGCCATTATTCTGCCTATCGCAGGGAAGAGGCCTGGCAGATGGGCCCTCAATCCAGTAAGTAGAACATTGTCAGAAGCTCCAAATTCCAAGCTAAGGGTTCTTGACTTGGCTTGGGGGTGGGGAGATAGGTGACCATGTTATGCATGGGAGTGAGAGTTAGGGGGAATCTGTGGGTGTATGAGGGTTGTACAAAATCTGTGCGTGTATGTGGGTTCAGGAGGCTCATAAACCCTCATCCATTCATTCCTATGAAAGTGTTCCTCTCTTTAGGATCTGAAAAGTATCTTTACTTCTACTAGGTTAAAACCTGTCCTTCAGGCCTCAAATAAACAGACAAAAAGAACAGCCAGACCCTACAAATCTCAGAGCTCCCTAGAGCTGCTCTTTCAGAGTGAGCCACTCTCTCTGCTCATCATCACAAATTCTATTTCTTTCTTCTTCTTCTTTTTTTTTTCCTGGTTACTATTTACTGAGTACTTACCATGAGTAGATAGAGGGCTACATGCTTTATCTGTTAGTTATCTTGTAACACTTGCTGCATTTGCAAGCATGAGGCCTCCTGCCATAACAAATAAACCACAGACTTCCAATGGTTCAACACCACAGAGGCTTATTTCTTGTCCATATAGCCCTCCTTAGCCAGAGGTCTGGTCCCAGGGCAGCGTTCCTCCCCATAACAGTTTGCCACCCAGGCCTTGTCTGGGCTGCTCCACATTCTCTAGGCTCCCAAGATCTTCTGCATCCAGTAGTTGCTTGGGGAAAAGCAAGTAGAAAAGGTTGACTTGCCCCTTAAAAAATCTTGGCCATAAGAGGCATGTGTTGTTGCTCATTCTCTTGTTCAAAACATGGAACACTTGGCCATGTAGGGTCTAAGAAGTGCAGTGCCAGGCTGAGCAGTATACTTATAGTAACACTCAGACTATACAAATTTGGGGGGGGGTGAGAGTTTTTGATGGATGGCTGTCATCTTTTCCACCCTCTGAATAACCCTATCTGGTAAGATCATCTCTATTTATCAATGAACAAACCAGGACCTAGAAGTCTCTAATAAGGGGGCCTGGTTAAGTAAGCGGCAAAGTCAGAATTCCTGTACAAAACCATGACTTAGTCTGCACAACCTAGTCCCAGAGACAGCCTACAATCAGCCTCTTGTTCTCCTTCCCTGCCATTTGCCCTTCTCCTGCCAAATTCTCAGGCCCCTTATGCTGTCCCCAAACCCCACATCCCAGATCTTTTCTAATCTCCCATCTCCCTCAGTCACACATGGATTCATCACAGATCTTTTTCTCAAACCTGTTCCATAGAGGTTGCCAGACATGTAGCCCCAAACATAGGCCATCTTTAATTCCTCCGTCTCCCCCATTCATCTGCTTATCCACCTCTGACATTGATCCTGTGCCTACTCCGTGCTGGGACCTGTGCAGTCTCCCTGGTAGGAATATGACTCAAGACCTGGGCTTAAGTTGCTCACGTTGCCTATTTGAGAACCAATAATGCCAGCATTGTCCTCTCTGTTTCGACTTTTAAATATTCCAACTCTTGCCCTTATTTCTTCTCACTCGGAGCACTCAGTAATTTCCTCACTGCCTCGTGCCTTATTTGTCTTTCGTTTAAATGCTTCCACACCTTGTTGCCAGGTTAATCTTCACAAAGCAGATTCTTGATTATATGAATTTCCAGTTCCCTATTGATTGTAGAATAAGGGATAAACTCGAGGTGCAAAACATATACAAAATCTTCCATGATCTGACTGACCCCTCTTGATCTAATTTTATATTCCATTTTCCACTTTCATGCATCTCATCCTAAATGGAATTCCTTTAAAAATTTTTTTTTAGTGTTTATTTATTTTTGAGAGAGAGTGAGTGGAGGAGGGGCAGAGGATCCAGAGCCAGCTTTGTGCTGACAGAAGCAAACCCAATGTGGGGCTCAAACTCATGAACTGTGAGCTCATGACCTGAGCCTAAGTCAGATGCTCAACTGACTGAGCCACCCAGGTGCCCCCCTAAATGGAATTTCTTATTACTCCTTTCATATTTTCTTTCTTTAACCCTCACTTGCATACATATCCTATACATACCCTTTTTGTTCCTACATTAAAATCTTTGGCTTTGCATGGTCTCTCCTATAAATGGGTCCATTTGTGCTCAATAGGTATGTGTTGAATGAACGACTAGGTCCTAGCCTGGTCTTTAGCACATCTAAATCCCAAACATAATACTTTATACCTTTGTCATGGCAATAAATTCACTGTACACTGTATTATATTTATTTATGGATGGATTTTTCACTCCTATTAGATGGTGCTCAGGGCCAACATGATTTACCTTTATGTACCACATGCACAGCCATTCTCCACCTGAGCACAGTGTCCTGTATACAATAGGCTCTCGAAAAGTGTGTGTGTGTGTGTGTTGAATGGTTAGACCCTGCTAGAATGTTTTCAGGATTATGGAGTGCATTTAAGGCACCTAGCACAACTCATGGCACACAGTAGGCTGTCATCTGGAAACATGTCATGCTAAAGTGTTAATGGCTGATAACTGTACCAAGCCTTTTCTATAGGGGCATTTAATAAGGAATCTAAAGAGGGGTGCCTGGGTGGCTCAGTAGGTTAAGTGTCCAACTGTTGATTTTGGCTCAGATCATGATCTCATGGTTTTGTGAGTTTGAGCCCCACACTGGGCTCTACATGGACCACGTGGAGCTTTCCTGGAATTTTCCCTTTCTCTGCCCTTACTCCATTCTCACTCTCTCTCTGTCTCTCTCAAAACAAATAAACTTAAAAAAAAAAGGTATCTAAAGGGATGAGAGTCTAATTTTAGGGTTCATGGACCAAGTGAGAGAAGCGTTTGGGGGTAGGGCTCCTCTAATGATCCCACATGGGCAATGGAACCCGCAGTGCAGGGTAGCTGTCTGCCTACACTTGAAGCATTTCATGCTTGCTGCAATTAGCAGTTCAGAGTTAGGTGCCCCACTCTCCATCCTGGAAGAACCTGGGGTACTAGAGTGGGGGTGACTGGCACACCCATCATTCTGCACAGAGCTGGACAGACAGAATATTGGTTAAATGAGTTAATAAAGGTATCAGAGTTGGAGTGTGAATGAGAACTCTAGCGTGGGGTTCTTTGCAACAGTCACCTCCCTGGGTGCCTCTTCTCACAAAAGTGAAGGATTTAGGGTGCCAGAGGAACAAGGAGCTTCACTGTTTCTTTGGTCAGTGGGCAGCACTCTAATTGTGCCTTCTGATAACCACAAGCATTCCCACCCTCTTCATTTGGTGCCAGTCCTGGTGAGCACAGACACAGGCTGGGGGCTGTATCTTTATTAGAGACATTAGCCACCAGGGGAGTCTGCTCAGAGTTTCACATGGCTTTCTGCTGAGCAGGAGGCTAGCAAAGTCACCAGACTCCACATGATTTAATTAGAGACAAGATTTCAAGCTTTGTTTGTGTTCCCAGGATTTGGCATGATGGTACAGCTGGGACCTTGGTATTTCGGCTTCCTCTGTTTAGGTAATTGGTACAGCAGGGAGGGCTTTATTGGACCAACGGTAAGTTTTCTCCACTGAAGATTTCCAATACCCAAAATACTTTTCACTGACTTTAAATGAGTCACTGGATACAATCCAGCCAAGGAAGACACACGTCTTAGAATCTCTGTGGCTTAAATTCTTTGCTAAGATTTGGGAAAGGCAGGATGTGAAGCCCAACCCACCCAACTCTTACATAGAGCTGTAAAGTTAATTCTTTGTCATCAGACTTCTCTATAGATTATCTCCTTTGTATGTTGCAGAATGTTGTCAATCCAAATGAGGAGTATGACCCAGGAATTCGTCATATCGCTAATCCCTGATCATCGAGCTTCTCCCTCTGTTCTGCTATAACCTGTTCTCATGGCTGCTGTTGCTTTCTCCTTGCCCTCGGCCATCTCATAACCACATGGCCCAACGCTGCTCTGAGTGGCCTCTGCGCTGCCATTGATCCTTTCCGCACCCATGGCAGACGGCACTAATTAATCGATCACAGCGTACTTTCTCAAAGAGCTGGGTCTTGTGTGTGGAGTTCTACTCAGGAGAGCCCCAGGCAGCACCACTGATCAGTGAAAGTTAGCATGTGAGATAAAAACCTATTTTCCCAATTAAGCGGTTTCTATTGAGTCCCAGAAATAAAAAATGAGGAATTAGCTGACTTACACTCTTCCTTCTCCTGCCTTTTCTCCTCCAGGATTTTAGTATTTCTACTGATCATCTTTGTAACTTTCAATAGTGGTTAATTTCCTCTATTTTGTTCAATCAAGTTTTGGCAGTATTTCTTGATTTTTCCAATTTGTAAGAAGACAGTAATAGCTTTCTTATGGTTTCCTCCATCTTTCCTCTCCCATTTTCTATATGGTCATATTGTTAACATTTACATCTTTTCCTGTGTGGAACGTGTCCTGATCACTTTTAATGAGACAGTCTACCCCCACCAATCTATCTTTATTAGCCTGCTTTATTTTTCTTTATAGCCTTTTTTTTTTTACCACCTGAAATGGTACATATTTATTTTTTAAATGATATCTCCCCAACTAGAATTTAAATTTCATAAACGGAGGGAGTTTGTTTGTTTTGTTTAGTGCTGTATCCCTTAGCAACTGCAATACTGTCGGCATAGTAAGTAAGGTGCTTAATAAATACTTGCGTAAGGAATAAATGAATTCTAATCATGCTCCATACCCCAGTTAACTTTTACTGGCAGAATCAGGCCTTTGTGCATGAGGAAGTTATCTGACCCTGTGATATGAAAAGATAATCTCACCTTTGGGTCCACCAGGGCATTGAAAACACCCATTGAAGGCATTCGCCAACCGGGCTTTCCATTAAAAGAAGACTGCTTCACTGATAATCTAGCTTTAAACTTATAAACCATGTTGGCTTCCTGAGGGAATGGAACCCAGAACAGGCAAATTTTGATAGAAAGGAGGAAAAAGGGAAGTTTCAGAACATGAGTTTCCTTAGGGACATCAAAGTATGGGAGTTGTGAGATTACACAGCTTAGAGTATAAACTTAAAGGAGACATAGAAAAGAAAAGCAAATTTTATCTACTTAAAATATTTTTTATTGGACTGGCTAACAAATACATGTGTAGCATCAATGTTCTGAAAAGACTGGCCTTTGAGGCAGGCAGACCTGGGTTCCAGTTCTTTGCTGCCATTCTCGGCTGTGTGACATTGGTTGAGTTACTCACCCTCTCTGAACATTGATTAGTGTTATTCATAAAGATGAATCTATGTTGAATATCATCTCAATATTCCTGCTCAACTGCTTAAGCACAAAATGGAAAGTGCCTTGGGGGAAGACAAGAAAACAAGAACTCTATTGTTCAGTTATAAATAATGAGAGGAGCTTAAATGATAAAAGCACTTCATTATCTCACATGACAAGGAGTGCAGTGCTGGGTCATTTCTGGCTTAGCTCAGTAGCTCTGTAATGTTAGCGAGTAAAGCCACAGTCTGTTTTAGCTGTTTCCTTAAGATTTAAGATGGCTATAGCAGCTTGAAGGACATCCTTACATGACAGAAATGTTAGAGAATGAAAAAGGGTTTTCTCATGTTCTTTTTTCTTTTATCAGAGCAGAAGCTCCTTCCTGGAAGGTTCCAGCCACTTTTAGGTATGCTTAGCCCAAAGGGTGATGGGAAGTGAGGAGAAGGCATTTCTTGGCCCATAGGAGGCAGGAGTGGAACTGGCTGTTGGCTACACAAGTAAACAATATCTACTCCAGAGATCACCTGACTAAAGGAATGTTTGGAGCAGACGTTTCCCTGTATCTTCAACATGTAGTACTGATCAGGTAACAGACAATCCTAAGAGAATATCTTTATGTAAATCTGAACAGTAAGTTCTTAATTAGAGTTACCACTTCCTACTCCATACCAGACACTTTACAAACACAAGCTTCTTTAGAGTTGTCTAGCAACATCTCATAAAGTCGACAATGTTATTTCTCTAGTAAAGAGATCTGGAAATGTATAGCAGGTTCCCTAAGGCCCATTAATTAGTAAGTGGCTGAGCTAAGATTTAAAGATAAGATTTTTCCGATTCCTGTATTTATTTACCCCTTTGTATCTACCAAACTCTTCCCCAAATGCGCACCTGCTCCAGTCTTTCAGAGGTAATGAGATGGCTAAATTACTGCTTCTGAGGCCCTTTCTAACATATTTATGAAATGAGCCTTCTTTAGGGATGGTTTTTAAGAGATCTTTCAGTTATTTTTTATTTTTCTCCTATTGACCTAACACCATTTAAAAAAAAAAAAAAAGTGTGCTTAGGTATGATTCAGTGATTCTGAATACTTTTTTTTCTTCCATGTTTAATTTTTCTCTCTGACTGCTCCACTCTTGTTTGCAGCTCCCGTGGCTGGATCAAGCCAGGGCAATTCTTTGGACGTCAATCATTTTGAAAGGCGACTTTCTTGCATGACTTGGTAAGATCTGAAAGGAGGATAACCACAATGGAGAGGCTGTGGTGAGGCATCCCCAGGCAGCTGGCAGTCTTGAGCATCCAAATGTAATTGCTCTATTTTATTCACCACAGCCTGCCCGCTGTGTTCATCAGACTGCCCAGTGGAACAGAAGGCAATCAGGGCTGGGACGGCCTCAGAAAGTCAGGCACACATGACCAAAGTTAAAAATATGTAAAAAATTTCTTGAATGTGGTTCACTTTCACAGAACTCAATTTCTGGATAAGAACAAGAGGAAACAGTGCAAAATTGGGGCACTAAAATTCATCTTCACTGAAGAAAATGTAGGTAGAGCTGTGAACATTTAATAACTTCAGTATCCAATCGCCCATAGTAAGTGCTTGCTTAATGCATAGACAAGACAGGGAGATTCGGAAAGCAGGCAACTCAAGGCATTTCCAATTTATTTAAGGAACTCTTTGATCTGTTTTGAAATTTAGGATTCTGCCTTTGACTTTGTTAGATAAAGTTGGAGTAGAAATGAATTATTCATGTGAAATATTGCCTCAATAACACTGCATCAAATAAACATAATGAAAAGCTGCCCATGTTATATAAGGGAAGCTAAGTCACAACTCTTTTGAATTGCAAAGTTAAGCACTCGGGGCTAGACTCTTCTCCAACATTACTCTATGGAAGAATCCGCTTAGGAGGATGCTCTGATCCTTTTTATTTCCGGTCAGACATGCATTTGTGGTTTATGAGTTTAAACTACAGTTGTAACCATGCTGTTATTAAATCTCACAGTTCTTGTCCTGATTCCATCCAAGTCATTGGAGGCCAGAGAGCAATTTCCATGGCAATGTATCGCATACCACGCCAACATTTTAAGTTCGCCATAGAAATATGGTAACCAGGATTTACCCCCCACACTCCACAGACTGTACATAGTATAATATTTCCAGCAACCACTGAAAGCACACCTATATCCATGCCTTGAAGGGAAACTTTTAAGGCAAACAGAACCCTCAGTTATCAGTGATGTTTCTTTTTGGCTAAAAATTAAAAGAGAGAGAAGGATAAAGTAAACCTAAATAAACCGTGCATGTCTGGGGAATTGAGCTCTGCTGAAATTCAATAGATAACACTTGAATTCTTGCTGACAAGCCAACTTTAAAGAATTGTAGTTCAATAAGCGTATGGGAAGTGGCCAGAGTCTGCCGTGGGCAAAATGCGGAAGAAGGCAGTTTGTCTTCAGAGTTGCTCTTCCCCTTCCGGTCCTCTGTCCTTTGGACACTCGGGACTCCACAGGAGCAGTCCCGCCATGTAAGTGGGTGCTCCGTGATTCCTAATTACTGGCTCAGGGCTGCCAGGGGGGCATTGTGAAACTGGGTTCCTGAATTTCACTCTCAACCTGAACTGGAGCTCGAGCTGGGGAGCATCCTGTACACGGATGCTTGCCCGCCCAGGTATTGCCCTTACCGTCAGGGCTGAGAGCGCACGCTCCACAGTTGGCCTGCAGGTGAGCCTTGGGCAAGGTCATGAGCTGCTCTGCCTTAGTTCCCACACCTGTGAAATGGTGGCTGCCCGGCTATCTCTTGGGGTGGTTATGAGAATTCAGTGAGAGATTTTCACACCCTCCTGAGTCCAG